>NC_141901.1:82917849-83220879 GCF_057802395.1 Ceratotherium simum simum
TCACACCCTCTGGAGATCGATGAGAAAGAATCACGAAGCGTGTCTGCAATGTAACATGGTAAGAGGAAAATTGATGACATATACATACAACGACAACAATATTCAAGTTCAAATCCCTCCAGAGCTTTTCCTTCTCACTCAGAGTAACACGCCAAATCCTTAAAACGGCCAATATGGCCCCTGGTAATTTCGTTTGCGTCTCCCCCTTCACTCTGAGCCCCAACCACGCCGGCCTCCTCGTTCTTCCTATAATACTCCAGCCACACTCACACCTCAGGGCCTCCTTCCCTGTCCTTGCCTCCGCCTGGATCATCAGCTTCCTAAAAGCCCAGGCTCACCGGCTTCCCTCTGCTAGAATTTGGCCCAACGTCACCTTTTCATAGGGACCTTCCATAGCTAACTTGTGTAAAATGGCAACTGCTCCCTAGCCTTCCACATAACCTTGTATTTTTGCCACTGATCACCATCTAAAATGTCACTGTTGTGCCTGGATTAATGCTGTCACACAATATGTGATATATATTTGTAGTTCTATAGTGATAAATGCACTATATAGTATATAGATACTATATAGTTGCAAAATATCCTGTATATTTGTATTGCAAACGTATTTATGTATCTTTAGAAGGTGTATAGATATTATAATATAAATTATAAAATAATATATATTTATATAAATATATATTATACCTAATATTATATATTATTATATAACACTTTATATCTATATTCTATATTTATATATATATATATATATACACGTATATATTTGTAGAATATACACACCACACATGCATATACACACAAACCTGTGTGACGTGTATGTATTAACGGAATGAGACTCATTGCCCAGATTGGAGGATGGGCAACATGGTACAGTGGAAAAAACCTAAGGCTAAAGACTCACATATATGAGTCTTAATCCTGGTTCTTCGGCCTGCTGGCCAAGTGACAGATGGGGAAAAGAGAAGAGCAATCAATGCAGAAAGGAGCTCATGAGAAGATTCAGGTAGAGTAGGAAAAAAATGTGCATTATTCAAGAAATGCCAAATTTCCCAGAGGTGCCACCTCTTTGATTGGATTCAAGAAAGTTCTTCGAGGAAACTGGAACTATAATTGGATATGGGAGACTATAAGGATTATAAATTTGACTCTCTGCATTAACACATTCTTTAGAACACTCCAATCTTAAGCAAGTTATATACCTTCATTTAGATCTCTTCTGTCCTAGGATCTCCCTCTGATTATTTGGACTAATGAGGATATCTCTGAAGTGATCAGTCTGAAGCTTCATTAAGTATACCTAACATCAATCTCCACAGCAGGTCAAGGGCTGGCAAAGTTTCTCTGTAAATGGCCAGATAGTAACTATGGCCCCCATTTGTGGGCCATAACACCTCTGCAGAAACTACTCAAGTCAACCTTTGAGTGAAAGCAGCAATAGATGATGTCCGCATCTAAAATGGGTATGGCCGCCTTTCAATAAAATTTCATTAAAAAAAAAAAAAGAAACAGGCTGTGAGCTGGATTTAGCCAAGGGGCTACAGTTTGCTAACTCCTGGTTTAGATAACCGTTCAGTAATAAGATTAACATTAATGTTTCCCGAGTGGTAGGTGCCAGGAATTCTTCCAGAAACTTTATATTTCAGCAAGCAAAAAAAACTTCTGAGATAAGAACAACTATTACACCTTCTGCTCATTTTTACAGGTGAGGAAACTGAGAAATAATTCTCTCATAGAGAAATTAGGTGTCTTCCAGAAAGTTCTGCAGAAAGAGACAGAGTCATATTTCAGACTTGGGGGGCTGGCCCCATGGCTTAGTGGCTCTCTGCTACTGGCGGCCCGGGTTTGGATCCGGGCGCTCATCGGTGCACCGCTTCTCTGGCCATGTTGAGGCCGTGTCCCACATACAGCAACTAGAAGGATGTGCAACTATGACATACAGCTATCTACTGGGGCTTTGGGGGGAAAACAAATTAACCAATAAAACCAAATTTTAAAAAAAGTTTCAGACTTGGGCAGCCTGATTCCAAGGACTATTTTCCAACCAAAATTCTGCAGGACTTCTGGTTGTCATTAAGTAGTTCCTAGAGTGAAATAATTTGAAACAAGTAAGATGTAGCACTAATTAGTTACCTTCTATTCCCTCAGATAGAAATGGTAAAACACAGTTGATTTGTACATTGGTGGGTCACAGAAATTTCTTTAAGTTTTTAAAGTCTCTACCTGCCCTCACCCCCAACTCTGTTAAAAAAATTCACTAGGTTAACTCTGTGTTCTGTAGCAGATGTTACAATATATAAATAAATAAAATTTGATTTTCCACTGGGATATTTTATTTCACTTTTTTTCCTAATCAAAAGAAATTTTCAGGGAAATGAGAAATACCACTATTAACCTTTTTCCTTCTGCTTGAGAGACAACAAATTCATCATTTAAAATGAGAGCAAATAGAGCATTTCAGTCAAGTATAGAATTCTCTTAGGAATATTCCTCACTTAAAGGATATCAGAAGTTTTCAAATTAAGTCAGTGAAGATCATGTCACATTCAGAAATAATATTGTGCCCGAAGAGTCAGGTTACTCAGCAAATACAGGTCTGTTTGGTGCCACTGAATAGTTTCCTTTGTCAATAATGATTTGCGCCAAGCAAAACGGAACAGCTGTCTTTCACTTGTGATGAGGATTCATGGAAATGAACTTTGTGATGGGTGTTAAATCCTGTAAACCTTAGGACTTTATCTTTTAAACGACATCCATGCTTCACTTCTTGGCTTTCATGATTCATAGGTGGCTGAATTAATTAAAAACTGCAGTCTAGCTGGTTTCTCTAACATAAGAATTCCACTCGGAAAAGTCCAAAAAGTATGCAACCAAGAACATACAAAATTTTGTCAAATTAGAGTTTACTTAATTCAGCTCTAGATATCTGCTGTACAACAATATACATATAGTTAACAATATAGTACCGTACATTTAAAAATTTAATAGAGTAGATTTCATATTATGTGTCCTTTACCACAATTTAAAACAAAGAATTTAACTAATTGAAAAAAGGTGATAGCTATACTTACAGTCTCATAAATTTTTATTTCTGAGGGAATGATAACAATCCACTTACTTAAGTGCCATTTTTGTTCCTGGATAAAAATCATCATCTTAGCCCATCAGAAGGGTCACGGTAGAAGAGAGGTAAACTAAATATTCAACTCATTATCTTGGTCAAGTTCAAAAAAAAAGGAGGACTTCTTCCTGACATTACAAACCCATTCCCTTACAATGTTTAGAAAGTGCTCACCATTACACACGTTACACACATGCTCATTTTTTCTCACATTGTTCACATCCTTAAAGCGGGTACTGCTGTCTAAAATGACACAGAACTATGAATGAAAGTGCATTATAATTAATAATAAAAACTTGACTATTTTAGAGTTAATGCTTAGCCTTTCAGTCTTAATGTGTGAATGTTGTCTCGTAGCTGTATCAAAGTCTTGCACCAAAAAAAGACCGAAATATACTATACGCAATGAAATGTTTTTAAAATAATATGTTTGGGAAAGAAAATTGTGTTTTATGTATATTTAAACAAAATTCCATAAATTTGATGGAATTGTTCTTTACTCAAACCTGAGACCACAGACTCCTGGCGGACTTATATGTTCTGGCTGCGTGATTGCCAAATGAACTCACTCTGATCAGCATTGTAATGGTACTAAACGAATGCATGATGATGATTGCTTAAAATGTACCTTTTTGTATAATAGCGCTAATTATCAGCCACCCTTTACAATGAGTAGATAATCGCTATTAATTTCTTTGGCATTCCCTCTAGTTACATTAATCACAATGAGCTCAGGTGACATTAATATGAATAGAATATATGATGCCATAGGAATTCCATCGTAATTTAACAGTAAATAATGTGCACAGATTTTGAAGCACCATGAGCTTCCGTCATAGAAAGTGAAAGCCTTCATAGCTGTCTCAGAAATGTGAATTGCTGTCTTTCGATTCTTGGTAATAAGAAGTGTTTATTGAAATATAAGAAAACTCTGAGGAAAAGCTATATCAAGCTAAAAGTATAAGTTTTCAAGAAAAAAGATGATTAAAATTTTGCATAGTAGTTATGTGGTGATAGTTATAAAGGAGAAGAATTGTCCCAACAGTTCGAAGGCATGTTCGTCAGTTGGATGATTAAGAGAGAGATGTCTAGACACAGGTTTCCAGGCTGCGTAAGTTGCTAGCTCTATGATTTGGGCAATTGACAACCTCTGTGAGCATTAAATTTCTTACCTCTAGAATGAAGATAAGTTCTATGTCCACATTATAGGAGTTTCGAGAAAATTACACATATAAAAGCATTAAGCACTGTGTCTGGGTCTTGGCAAATGCTTAATAAATGTTAACTGTTAATGTTATTAATATTAATAAAGAATAAATTTAAAGTAGATGACATCTATGAAACCTTTGCTGTTGAAAACATCTGTAATAATTTTAAAGCTTTTTTATAAAACTACTAAATAAGCCAGCTTTAGTCCGTCTTAATTTTTATTTTTTTTGCCCTCAAGAAGGAGATTTCTCCACAAATGGTTACATTTCACCCTGAGGTAGGTAAAACTGGGTTATTAAGGCAGCCACATGTTGCAGATCTCCACTTTCTCCATCAGTGTTTCCTGTGTGTGTCAATCTGCTGCTCATATCAATGAGCTATTCCAAGTGCTTTTTTTTTCTCTTTTTATCCATCTTATCTTGATTCAGTTTCCTCCAGTTCATCAAAGAAATGCTTCTTCTTCTAAGAGCCTCGTTTAAAGCATCTTGTTATGTCAAGCTAAGTAAAGTCATTTATAACAGAAGAAGAGCATTGTTTTTCCAAGGAAAGCAAAATATCCCCTTGCAAACTGACAAGCATTCCTGTTTGCTGACTGGCTGAATTTAAATTGCCTTGTTTGGCTCATACTTCCACCACTGAGCCTTCCTTCTGTACTAGGTGCTGCTTCTGACAACACTTCCTTGCATATGCATGCTATCAAATAATTGCTACTATGCTCTCTTGATATTTCCTTCAGCTGTGTATATATTTTTCCGCTTGTAAAGCTTTTTTCCTAGGACCCAGTCTAAAATGTTATATTCTATGGAGAAAGTAATGCCTGGGTGAGTCCTTCTTCTGTTTTCCTATCTGTTAGAGGAAATTATTGTTGTCTCACGTGACATCATGATCATTCATCCTCCAGGATTAACTGGTATATTTGGAAATTTGGGGAAAAGACACTCTAAGACAGGTAGGATTTTTTTTTCTTTCTCTTCAATTAAATGATCTAGAATGAGATTTTTTTCTTTTTGCACACTTCTAGCATAATCTATTCCATCACTTTAGCCTGCCATGAAGTCACTCAAAATTACTGTAGAAACAAAGCAAACCCTATGTCAGAATGAAGGATACAATATAAAATGAGGGTTAATGAAAATACTTCTTAGAAATAGGAAATAAGATTAGAGATGACATATTATTATCAGCCACGAGGGATTCTTCAGGCAGCCAGGAAACACATACACAGCTCTTCTGGTATTGTCATCATACCAGACTTCCGTTTACTAATGAATTCAGAAATAATCGTCACCTTAGGGCTCTAAGAGTAGCATGAATTAGAGTTGGATAGTTATAAACACTATTATCGAGGGCAACCTGCAGTTTGCATACCTTGTTGCCTAAAAGAAAGCCCGGAGTCAAACAAACTCGCTTGAAATCTTCAGGATTTTAAAGTGCAATTAAAAAAAAATATTTTTAAGAGCTCTAGTTTAATTTTAATCTCCAGAATATGAACCATCACATTGTTCAATTATCAAAATCTGGTCACCTACTTAGCTATATAAGCACATAAATCTTTTTATATGACTTGTCATCCAATGTAATCACATCAGCTATATTTGCCCAGAATAGAGAACTCTTGATGTCTTAGGGTGATGACTCAACCACTCAGTAGAAACAAGGAGATAAGTTACAAATGTGGAGACACAGCAACTAACACACTTGATTGATTAGTTGATGGGGATAAAGAAAAGATGGTTTCAAAGAGTGTGGTGCAGGTATTTGTGGGATAAAGCTCAGAGATTTGTGGCTTCAAAGCTTTAAAGTGCTTTTTATCTGTATGAAATTACCAAAGTGGCAATTGAGTTCACACAATTTAACAGTTATTTCAAGGTTGTGGGAAACTATTAGCAAATATAAATGATTGTTACTAAGAAAGATTTCATACTAGCCCACGATGTCTTTTTTGGTGCCAAGCTTCTCACAAAATCTTGGAATATTTTATATAAGAGACAAAATATGTCACTTTGAACATGGTCAGCTGTGTTCTTTTGTCTGTAGTACAAGCTAACTAAAATGCAAGCTTCCTACAATATAAGCTTCACAAGGGCAAAAATGTCTCTGTTTTTGTTTCCTGATGTATCCTGAGAGCCTAGAACAATGCCTGGAATATATCAAGTACTCAATAAATACAGATGCCTGGAATACATCACGTACTCAATAAATATATATTGGTTGAATGAAAGTTTGTCTCTAAAAGATTATGTGGTAGATATCTTTCCTCAGTCTGATACTAGTAGCTTAAACATTGATCTCCTTGTAAAAAGAGTTATCTGGTTCTCCTAACTATGGGAAGTCAAAAGAAATTTCCATTTCTTTTCTCTGTTTCTATAGACTGGGCAAAGTTACTCTGTATTGTGAATTAGCTAAGCGCGTGGACTCTATAAGACAGATTGCTTGGGTTCAAATCTCAGTTTACCTTTTACTAGCTGTGTTACCAAGATCAGAATACAAAATTTCTCTGTGCCCCTCTTAGCACAGCAGGAAAAGGATTAAACAAGAGTACGTAACTCATAGAGTTATGAGGATGTATTAAAAAATGCCTAGAAGAGAATTTAGCACATAGTGAGCACTCAGTAAAGCCAGTCAATTTACTATTGCTGGTACTAATGTGGAACATCTACAATAATTTTTCTCATGCTGGATATTCCCATTTAGGTGGGATTTTTCAACAGATCAAAGGTAAATTATTTTCTTGGCAATTGAGAATCATCTCATTCCTCTAACTTGATTATTTCTATATTAACATACCTTATTTACAACTACGCAGTATTACTAGAATTTATTTTTATATCTTTATTTCCCATTCTAAACCATTGCCTTTTTAAATCAAGACCTTGCCTTATTTATCTCTGTATTCCTAGAAGACAGGACAGTGTCTGATACACAGGTGCTCATAAAGTATGTTTGACTGATTGATGAATGAATGAATGAATGAATGCATATCTATGCATGTGTTTGGCTTCTGTATACACAGATCACACTTCTGCTCTGGTTCACACATTAGATTATTTGCTCTGAAAAACAACTAATACGCAAAATAAAGATTCAAAGTAAAGAAATTTTTTATTTTTACTTTAATTTCTGAATGCCAAAAATTTAAAGGATGTACATTTGTGTATCTTTACTAGTATATTGAAACATTTTCTCATAAATATCTTTCAGGCTTTGTAATTTCATCAAAAAACAACGTTATAAAGAAAAAGTCAAACTTTCAAATTCTAAACATGAAAATGACTTGACTAAAACAGAACAGTTCCATAAAAAGTATTTGGTAAAGAAGTTCTTTTTTTTTGTTTATAGTTCACATTAGAAATTGCCACTAGGAATTAGATATGCTATTACAAAGATAAAATTCCTAAGATAAATAACCCCTTATTATTCACGATATCTTGTCTCAATGAAACTTTAGTGTTTGGCATAACGTACTTGAATTTTAGATCACTTAGTTTTCAGTTAAAAAATTTAGATAACCCCTTTCTCTATTAAAAGAAAAAATATTTAACATTCTTGGATGTTGGAAGAATGGACTTTGAATAGTAATTCCCTCCACTTTCTTCATCACAGAATTTATTTGTGCATATTGAAAGTCACAAGTTTATGTAGCAATATGTTTAGGTCATTCACAAAGCTATTGTTGTTTTATCTTGAAGAATCATATATGTAATTTCTTTGGGGAGCAATATTTCTAAAATGTTGATGCACTTCAAGTCACAGAAAATGTCAAATGCTTTCAAAACTGTTAGAGGCAGATTCGTGTTCAACAAAAATTTGCAGGATTTCAATCTTTAAGGAAAGCAGCAAAGCTGAGATTTGATTCATTTTTTTCTACCCTCTGTCATTACCTTCTCAGCACTTATGACATTTTGACATGTCTTTTTTATGATCACAAGCATTTATATATCATTTCTCAATCATTCTTTTTGATACTCAGTAAAAGAAATATAATGACTTAATTCAATACATTCAAAGAAAATAATACCTTGTCTCAATTTTATTCAGAATCTTGGTGTTGTGTCATTTTATAGTTGATTAAAATTAATATGAAATCTTCAGATAGTTTTAAAAATTCTGATTAAAACAATGCAGAAAGCCTTGCACACTTTTTATTTAAAATTATCAAAAGCCAATGATTTCTTAAAAAACTCAAGTGATAACATAATTGTAAGGCAAATTAAATGAATGAATGTTACTCTTCCAGGTTTAGTAAACACTTTTTCTTTGTTGATAGCTGTATTTTCAGTGAAAAATGTATATAAAAATTTTATATACTGAATTGTGTTTTAAACAAAAGCTTTCTAACTTATAGTTTCAGCCCTAGAGTTGGTTAATGTTTTGGCCAAGGTTCTATCATTTCATTATTATAAGTTTTTGAAGTAGGTAATTTTTTTGTATTCCCCATGAAAAATAATCCGTGTTCTTATATGTTACATTAGGCACAACTCAAATAAGTAAAATCTCTCGTTCGTGATTGATTGCACTATATCAATTAGGTTTTCGTTGTTGCTGTTTGTTTTGATTTTTGGATAGGCTTGCTAGTTCGCTCTCCTGTAGTGTTATTAAATTGATTACAAAAAGATTAATGTATATCATTTGACTACCATATTCTAAGAAACTTTATTTAAATCCATAATTTGCATTTCTGACTTGAAAAGATTTTCTTGTCAAAATCTCTCATAAATATTTTACACTAAAAAGCACATTCTTCAAAAATTGCATGAAGTTATATTCATTTATTCAAAGTTCTTAAGCTCTGATGATTTTCCTAGCTAAAAATAGTGTAGTCTTTATGATGTTCATTTTAGAGCTGATGGATGCCAGGATCTGTATATGAAAATGTAAAATAATTTATAACATGAAGAGAAAGAACACAGTCTCCTGCAGAGATTAAGTGTCTTTAACACCAGGACTAGCTTGTCTCGTCTGCCTTTGGAACAATAGATATTCCAATCTAGCATGACATTCCAATGACAGTCTTTATCTTCCATTGTCAGTTAAAATATGGGGAAGAAGTTTCTTTGAAATTTCCCCAAAGTACCAGATATACTGCAATTCCCAGTGGTGCACTTGTTTGCAAGGCAGAACCGGAATCAGCTAGAATACTGAACTACTTAGTTATACAACAGTGGCCAGAGAATTTCACAAATGTGAACTCACTCACTGTGTTCTTCAAATCAAATCCCCTAAACTATCATCTGACATTTGGTCAAGGAAGCTTTCTCATCTCTAAATAAAGAAACATTGTGAATAGTTAATGTTTCACTTTAATATTATTCTTGTCCTGTGTTTAAGAGACAATTTAAAATATTGTAACCACAACGGGTTTATTGAATACATTTTGAATAACAGCTGGTAAAATTTTCAGGCTCTGAACACGTGCACATTTTAAGCTTTATTTTTGTTGCCAATATGTTAAGAACATCTGATTTCAAACATTATAGTAGCTTTCATCAAAGATATTTGAGTCTTTAAAAAATAGTTTATTTGAAATAAAATTGATTTAGTAAAATCAATACTAAAATACCATTGCTTGCATTTACTAATTTTTATTGAAAGCATATATAATAATATTTGTTTAAGGAAATAAATTTTGTAATGGCTCAGGTACACAGTATAAGCTAAAACATAACAATAACATAAATTCAATGAAAGATGAATTTCATATATGAAAGGTCTATGATCATATATATTATAAACTATAAATAATACTTCTGACTTGTTATAACTCAAAATGAATTCATTTAAAAATCATATGAGTTTTGTCAGGACTAGTTAGAAAACAGTCCAAGATAACGCAAGGAGTGTGATGTGTTTGATTCTTCATTTTTATTACAACTTTAAATCAAATCAAAATGGATATACGGGGAGAGTATTAGATTAATAAGCACTTAGGTCATGTTATATCTTTATTTCAAAAATAAGAAAAAGATATAGACTACTTAATTAACAATATTCTCACCCTAGTGTTACCGCAATCTTATGTCCATAAAAATGTTAGATAAAATTCAAACTATATTGATTTATTTTGGCCTTCATTATATTCCTACATTTACTAAATACTTAAAGATTAGATCAAAGATATCATTGAATGCCAGAGTAAGTCTTTTCTTAATTTATCTCCCTGCTTCTCACACAGATAACATCAATTCTGCCTGCTCTATGCCCTCCACCAGCTTGATGTTGTTCTAGAATAGTAGTTCTGGGGCCGGCCCGGTGGTGCAAGCGGTTAAGTGCGCGCACTCCACTGTGGCGGCCCGGGGTTCGCCGGTTCAGATCCCGGGTGTGCACGGACACACCACTTGTCAAGCCATGCTGTGGCGGTGTCCCATATAAAGTGGAGGAAGATGGGCATGGATGTTAGCCCAGGGCCAATCTTCCTCAGCAAAAAGAGGAAGGATTGGCAGATGTTAGCTCAGGGCTGATCTTCCTCACACACACACAAACAATAAATAAAACAGTAGTTCTGACTTCATCACCCTCTAGCCCCTTACCTTGTTTTATTTTACTTCATAGTACGTATCAACTACATGGCTTATGAAATATTTGTTAAGTGTTTCTTCCTTTCAACCATAGTATAATGTAAATCCTCTGAGAACAAGGACTTTGCCTGTACAATGGTGCTATATTTTTTATGTCTCATAGCGGCTGGCACATGCTAGGTGTTCAATGAATATTTATGGAATTAATGAAAGAGTGCTTTGTTGTTTCCAAAAGTATTATTTAATTATATTTTTCTTAGTAGTAAAAATTATAAAGAAAAGCAATGTCATTCTAATTTATAGAGTATACTGTTTCTCAGATACAAGTGAATAAAATAAAATATTTAAAAGAATTTCAAAATTTATAACTAGATTTTCAAGTACAAGTAATGTTGTATATGTTAATTGGATCTTGAAAATGTGAACTGCCTAGCTTGAACATGAACACTGACAACCTTCTATCCCGAGGATAGTATGTATATTTTTAAATGCCCAGAGTAAGTTTAACTGTAGCTCTTGGGATGCAGACAGTGTTAACTACGTTCACATGCTAATTTTTCAGTGTCCTTAGAGAAAAAAATGATCTGGCTTATAGCTACATTTCATGATAATTCTTATATCAATTCTCTTATTGTATCATTGCTCCTGCAATTCTCCTTCCCTGTTCTCTCAAACCTACGTAGGTTTATGGCATGCATTATATAGTCACAGATATCTTATGTGATGCATTTAAACAGGTAATGCAGACTGAGCAGATGGCACATTTTGCAGTTTTACTTAAGCTGTGAAGTAATGGTTCTAGAATTTGAATACAAATTTTGTTAAGCTAAATTCATAAGTTTAGATTTCTTCCTAATATGTCATCATATTTGATCCATCCTTAAGGGTTGGTGGTATAAGAGTATTCTCAATAGGACCTGCCTCAATTTAGATAGTTCTAATAATGAAAATACAGCTGATTAGATTTAAGAGAGTTGATTCCAAGTCAACCAAAGAAAAAGAAAATTAATTAGTCAATTTCGGCAGTTTAGTTAATTGGTAAACATTATCCAAATCATGACAGATATCTTAGAGCAAAAACTTTAAGTGTGACTCTAGTCTGTCTACTGACTCAGTTTTTTCTTCTATTAAAGTGCGATTTCTCTTTCTGAATCTGAAGATCCTAATCCATTTTTTATTCTCTCCTCTTGGTATTCATTTTGTTGCTTACTTCCATAAACATATATTGTATTTTTTCTCATTTTGGGGGGTTAACCAGCAGCTGATAATGACTTTATATCATGGTTTCTCCTCTTTCATTTTGAAGACCTTACTTACTACGAAGGTGATATTTTTTGTTTAGTTGGTTATTTGTTTTTTTAGGAAACACTGTCTCCTAGTTAAGAGATTTCTACTTTTCTGACTAATTTCCCCTCTTGTAGGTAATAATAACTTCTCTCTTTCTGGTGACCCTTGATTCATCATTTTGTTGCCCTGCAGTGAACAGGACTTCTGTATAGAAGGTCTCCTAATATTTTATTGTAATTAAAGAAAAGGCTTTGAGTGCTTGTTTTCATACAGAATACTTTAAAATAATTTCTGGCCTTAGGAAAAAAAGGATCAAAAGTTATATAATTCTGCTTATGTTAAATCTTAAAGTTACTTATTTACAAAATGACATAATTTATCCAAAATGTCTCTGCATTTGTAAGGTGGGGGGTGGGAGTGGTCTATGCTGGTCTAGTCTGCCATGTTTCTAAATCACTCTACGTCTCTTTCTAGTTCTACTCAATTCCATTCTCACATAAATAAGTAGATTTCTTCGTTTTCCAGTCCACATTGTGAGATCATGAGAAATGGTTATCATTAAAGCTCCCAAGATTCATAGCTTTTATTCAAGAGAGTAGTCAGTACTAGGCAGACGTCTTTTAAATTGTAGCACAAAGAGAAGTAGGATTTAATTCACTTAAGTAACATACCCACTGCCGCTCACCCATCCTACATCTCTTCCTATAACCATGGACATGACGGCTTTGGGGAAATATAGTTCTCAAAATATGACAGGCTCCCAAACAAAAATATGTGTGCCCACTGCAACTGGGGTCCCTTGGGGTTCCATTTTAATCGCTTTTCATTGGATATTCACATCCACTTGATGATTGCACTGCTGTTAAACTTTTTTCAAAAGTCCAAATCCCATTGTGGCAGCCTATACGTAACAACCAAGCAAAGATTTTCCATCATCTTCAAAATAACGTTCCAAATATTTTCCAAAACAAACAAGATCCTTTATGATCTGGATCTTCCCCACATCCATCTTTACATTAATATTTTACTCTTTCCTTTAGCCATATTTAAATACTTGAATTTTCTTTAAAAGATACTGTTAGCTAATTTCCATGACAACATTATGTTGTCCTAATTCCCTTGAATGTGCTCATCCTCATGTCTTTAGTTCATGAAATTCTAATGTCTTTTAATTTGGAGCATAAAATCACAACACAATATTTGATGATACCTCTTTCCCTATGGGTATGGTTTCAGTCAGGTGTCCATCGAGTGTGTTCCCACTACATAACTTTATGTTTATTACCCTATGTTGTAATCATTGGTTTACTTGTCTTTCTCCACATTACACTTTGTGTTTCTTGTTAACAGGAATCATATCTTTAGTATGTTTGCATCTTCTACCTCTGGAAATTAAACACACTTAACAAATATCTCTTAAATGTATTTATATAATAATTAAAATATACATTTATAAAGAATTCTTGAAACTCAGCAACAAAAAAACAAACAACTTGATTAGAAAATGAGCCAAAGTTCTTAACAGACACTTCACCAAAGAGATACACGGATGGCAAGTAAGCATATGAAAAGGTGCTGCACATCATATGTCACCAGTGAAATGCAAGTTAAAACAATGAGATACTATTACATACCTATCAGAATGGCCAAAAGCCAGAACACCGGCAACACTAAATGCTGGCAAGGATGTGAAGTAACAGGAACTCGCATTCATTGCTGACAGAAATGCAAAATGGTTACACTTCGGAAGACGGTAGTTTCTTATAAAACTAAACATACTCTTACAATACAATTCAGCAACCACACTCCTTGATATTTGCCAAAGGAGTTGAAACTTACATACATACAAAAACCTGCACATGAATGCTTATAGCAGCTTTATTGCCAAAACTTGGACGCAACCAAGATGTTCTTCAGTAGACAAATGAATAAGTAGACTGTGGTTCATTTGGACAATGGAATATTATGAAATGCTAAAGAGAAATGATTTATTGAGGCTTAAAAGACATGGAGGAACCCTAAAAGCATATTGCAAGGTGAAAGAAGCCGATCTGAAAAGGCTACATACTGTATGATACCAACTATATGACATTCCGGAAAAAGTAAAACTATGGAGACAGTAGAAAGATCAGTGGTTGCTGGGGGTTAGGGCTGAATAGGCAGAGTACAGAGGATATTTAGGGCAGGGAAACTACTCTGTATGATACTATAATGGCGGATACATGTCACTTATACATTTGTCTAAACCCATAGAATGTACAGCACCAAGAAAGAAGGCAGGCAGTGAGGGAGGGAGGAAGGGAGGAAGGAAGGAAGGAAGGAGGGAGGGAGGGAAGGAGGGAAGGAGGGAAGGAAGGGAGGAAAACACTATGAAGGTAGTATAGTTATGGATGATTTTACTACTGTTCCCACCTATTTATTCCTCTTCTCAACTACTAGTTCCCTGTTGCCATGTGATTACAGTGCTTCCTGTGGGTACTTTTCTTTTCCAGAAATGTCAGTGCTGAGCTGCAGCCTGGATTTGGCCAAAGGAATGTAAGTGAATTTTGCCAAAATTTTCCAGATGTCACAAAAAAGAAAACTTCCAATCAAAATCACTTATAAATATAAAAACCTGAAATCAAACATTAGCAAATAAAAATGCATTATTTTCTAAAAAGAAAAAGTCACCATAACTGGGTAATATTTATTTCGGATAAGGAAGAGTTTCAATATTATAAATATCCTAATGTAATTTATCTTATAAATATATAAAAGACAAAAATATTATTATCCTTTCCATATTCACTGATAATATACTTGATAAAATTCAATATGTTTTAAAAATAAATCTTTAAAAAATAAGAAGAGATATATACTTATTTAACAGAAAAACATACCTATATGCTCAACTACCAGCAACATACCTAAGAATTTTCTTCTAAGGAACAAAGAATAATAATTGCCATGATTGATTCTATTATTTAACAATGTCCTGATAGTAAGAGCCAATATAACTAAATAAGAGGAACATAAAGAAGTGTAAAAATTAGAGAAGGAGTTAAACATCATTATTTACCAATGATGTGATTTTGTACTCGAAAAACCAAAAAGATTCAATTTTTTAAAATTACAAAAAGTAAAAAAATAGAGTAAGATTATCAGGTAGAAAACAGATATATAAAAATCAATTGCCATCATATTTACTAATAATATCTAATAAGGAGAAATGCTGAAAAAAAGCTACATTTATAATAAAAAAATGAAATGCTTAAGGATAACCTTAACAATAAATATGCAAAAGATATATGAAAGAAACTATGGAATGTTATCAGACACAAAATGAAAAACAACAGCAACAACAACCGAAAAAACAAAATATGTGGGAAAAAAAGACATTATGTTTTTGGGAAAAAAGACTCAATGCTATAAAGATGTGAATTCTCCCAAACTAAATCTCTAAATGTAGATTGATTTCAATAAAATGTCAACAGCTTTTTTTTTTTAAATAAATGACAGAACTATTCTAAAATTCATTTGGAGGAAAAAATGGCAAGCAAGAATATCTAGAAAAAGTCAAATGAAAAGAGAATAATTGATAGACCAAACACCCTGCTCCCATATTAAAACATATTATACAGTATCATTAATTAAATATTGTGGTTTGGGGTATGAATAGGCATACAGACAAATGTAAAAAAATGAAAAATCTATTAAGAGGCCAAAATAAATATTAAAATTTAGTGCATGATAAATGTGGCATTTAAATCAGTATTGATAAATGATGTTGATACATTTGAATGGCTCTCTGGGGAAAGAAAAGTAAATTGAATAACACATCTTATGCAAAAATAATTTCCAGAAAACAAATTTAAAATTTAAAAAGAAGAACTATGCAAGCATTAAAAGAAGACACAGGAGATTATTTTTAATAATGTCGAAATGGATGATGACATAAATGTTGACATATAAACTGTATAAAAATAATCCCCTGGGGTAAAAATGTAAATATATAATATTTAGTAAAATATAATATAAATATATATAAATATAATATATATTATATATAATATATAATAAAATATAAATGTCAAAATATAAATAACAAACTGAGAAAAAAAAGTGATCTGTAACTGAAATCACAGGCAAAAGACTAATTTTCTTAGTACATCAAGAGGAACTAAAATCAATAATAAAACATCCAAATACCTAGTAGGAAAATGGACATGTGGTCCAAAGCAGCATAGCACATAAAAGGAACTAAAAATCTCTCTTAAACATATGATACATACCAACTTCCACCATGATAAGAGAATAAAGCCTAATACTTAATTAAAAATCTTCTTTTTTTGCCACTCAGATTGGCAGAAATCAAAAAGTTTGATAACAGAATAGGGTGATGAGAATGTTTAGAAACAATAAATACAGTGTTTCTCGTATACATTGCTGGTGAAAGTGTGAACTGGGATAGAATCTACTGAGTATTCCAATACTGACCCAAATTTGGAATATATATGTACTTTGTCCTGTGGGCTCCATTTCTAGGAATACATCTTATAAATTTATTTAACCATGTAAGACATTACCATTGCTTACAATAGCAATTTGTACAAAATTTATTAGACAATATGGCAGATAAAAGCGATAGAATAGAATATACTTTCTAAAAGGATTAAGACAATGCTGTGTTGGCCTGTGTGGAAAGATCTCCAAGATTTTGTTTAGTGAAAAAATACAGTATGCTAAACAGAGTATATTATTATACTGCTATTTATAAAGCAAAAGGAAGGAAGGAAGGAAGGAAAGAAGGAAGGAAGAAGTTCAAAGGTAGGAAGGAAGAGATAGAGAGAAAGAAAGAGATAAGAAAAAGAAAAGGAAGGAAGGAAGGACAGAAGGAAGCAAGGACGGAAGGAAGGAAGGGACAGAGGGAAGGAAGGAAGGACGGAGGGAAGGAAGGAAGGATGGAGGGAAGGAAGGAAAGAAGGAAGGAAGGACGGACGGAAGGAAGGAAGGAAGGAAGGAAGGAAAGAGACTCATATATTATAAGTCATCAAATATTTACTGACCGTGTCCAAATTCTTAGACTCTGCTCTACATACCTGGGATAAATAAGTGAACAAAATAGACAGTTTCTACTCTCATGCAGGAACCTCCATTTTAGTTTACACATTTCCTTGTACATGCTTAGAATATTGGAAGTTTATACAAAAATAATGTAATTGTAATTTATTGATGTAACAAATGCTATTGAGTTTTCTTTTTTTAAATGGGGAAGGCACTAGAGTAAATACTGAATGAGGAAAGAGTAAGACATTTTTTCATACAAAGCTAAATCACTTGAATTTTAATGAAAATGACTAGCATGTATTGGCAGAGGAAATGGTTCAGTTCTGAGAACATGGCAGGGCACAAGAAGAGGTAAAGATGGCCATAGATAGAAGTGGATTAAAATCCAATTCTGTTGGTTTAAAAGGAGGTATATCAGACAGATTAATGAGAAATAAAACAATAAAAATTGTTTGTAGAGGCAGGATCTTTTTGAGACACTAATAAAGAGTGATTTGATTTTGGAGAGGGAAATGATACGATAAAATTATTTATGATGACGAATCTTGCAAAGAATCATAGACCACAAGAGCAAGATGGAGTGTAAAATATGCTATTCCAACCAGCGTATGTTTTATAGAACAAAAAAAAAGGTAGAATACTTGCCCGGACTCGTCTGACTACTTTGTAAACAGGGCTAGTAAACAGATTTTCTGACTCACAGTGCTTGAGTTAGTTGTGTGAAGGGCAAATGAGTGGAGGAAAATATTAGAGATAGGGCAGCCAGAAAGGAAACATAAGGTTTAGAATGAAAAAGCCAAGTAGTTATCATCATAAATAGAGATAAGTGGAAATAGTAGACACTCTCTAATAATTTTAGTTAAGACAATAGAACCAGAGTAGATAAATTACACAAGGAGCAGTCTCTACCGAAGATGGATTTGCTTCAGGAAGCGGAATTGTGAAACTGGACTGCAGAATTAGGAGGGAGATATATATTTCAGACTGCAGTCGTTAGTATTTCGAAGTTTGTCCTATGATATGTATTGCCTATTCAAAAATTAATTCTATTTTATTTTGAAAAAAATAAAATAAATTGGAGGAGTGTAGACATCTTTCAACTGGATGTTTGAATTGAGCAATAGAAAGAATACTCAATTAAAATCCTGAATCTACCATTTATAAGCTAAATTACCTTAGGCAAGTTATTTAACTTCTTTGAATTCCAAACTCTTTGTTTATAAAATTGGAATCATAATACTTCTAAAATTCCTTTCCTGGACTATACCCACGCACATGAACATGTAAACGTGATAAATATTAATAACATGAACCTACACGTATATGTCACTGAACTACACGAGAACTGCTTTTATTTGTAATTTTGCTCAAGCCTGGTAGAGTCTAAGCATACACAACCTATCGTGTATGAAAGGGGAAAATAAATACCCATGTGGAGCATAGAAGTTTCTTTCATTCATAATCTCATAATCTTAACAAAAAAAATTACTAGGAAATTATTAAATACACATTATGACATAAGAACTGTTCATGACTAACTCTATTGTTTCCTTAATTTAAGGCTTACAGAAATAAATAATCTAGACCTGAGCAACACTTCAAAAGCTTCATTTCACCTGCTTGCATTGTTGAATCCTTAAATTCTAAACTTGAGCCATATTGAACTACTTTCAGGTCTCTGAGGCACTGTGCTTCTATAAGGTTTTCAACATGTTGACCTGCTGTTTAGGTTCTTTCTTATCCCTTGCTCCACTCCCTCCCCTATTTGCCTTCAGCCAGTCACTTCTTCCCAGAAACTGTTCCTAATGTCTGAGTCTAATGAGCTTCTCATGTGTCACGTAACCCCAACATTATCTGTGCCTACTCCCCCTAGTAATAATTGGAACAATGTCTTTATTGAGTTATTACTATATACTGGCACACTGTTAAATATTTTATGTGGATTTCTCAATTATTGTTCTAAATGAACCTCAAAACATCTGAACTATTAATATTCCCAGTTTATAAGTATGGAAAATAAGACTTGGAAAGAGTAAATAACTTGCCCAAGGTCATGGGGCTGAAAAGTAGATCTAGGATTCAAACACAGGTTGCCTGATTCGTTCCAACAACCTCCTGTGATCCACACTCATTTACCTGCATTTCCCGACAATCATGCAAGACTCCTCAGATCAGAGACAGTACTCTGTGTCTTACTTTACCTCTAATTCCTTGCAAAGTCTGACATCAAGGTGTGACTCTCACTGATGCCCATTGAATTCGAGGTCATTGACTGTGATAGAATTTGGAATTTTAGAGCCAGAGAATTACAGATGTTATCCAATGGGAGAACAGGTAATAAGATGAAAACAGAAAAATGTGGTTAACGTCATCCTTTCTGGAAGAGCTGCTGGGTAATGCCTGGCATCTGACACTTCTGGGAGCAGCCCAGGGTGTGAGAACATAGCCTACATCATCACTTGCTTCAAGACCCCTAAGAAGGAGTGCCTCTGACGGGGAGCTGGAGCGCTGGTGTCTGAGAGGCTGAGGACAATGACGATAGCATCAACTAGAGGACCAAGCAATCATCCATATCATGCCCTCCCATACTGCTTCTGAGCCCTCCATACCATGAGACAGCTCATTAACTATTTCACAAGTGAATAAATACATTTAAAAAAAAGAATGAATAAGTAATAACATTATTTAAAATATAATATATATAATATAATAAAAATCATAAATAAAAGCATTTGGCATCTTTTATCATATATATCAAATATATATATAAATATATATTTTATGTTAAATATATAAAAATGTATATAAAAAGCTAGGAATACATATCTAGGAATGATATAATCTCAATCATAATTTTGATTTTAAATTACCTCTTTTCTCTGGGTAGGCCTGTATTACTCTTCTTGATCATGCTGTTCAATTTTCCTGATACTTTTCTATGTGACCAAACCATTTTTATTGCTTCTCATTCTACATTTTCTTTTATTTTTATATAAACGTCTTTATTAATCTTTTCAGCCAATTTCCACTCTTTTATAATATTTGTTTAAATATTATTTTAATTATTATTTTTTGTAATTCAATATACTTTATAATATATAGTCATTTCTCTAAAGCTGATATCTTGCGAAGTTTGCTCTCTGTGTTTCTCTTTCTAGCGAATATTTTGTCTTGTCTGTACAGTTTCTTGATGTTTTAGTGATCTACGTGGTGGAAG
The DNA here is from genome assembly GCF_057802395.1 of Ceratotherium simum simum. Lineage (NCBI taxonomy): Eukaryota > Metazoa > Chordata > Mammalia > Perissodactyla > Rhinocerotidae > Ceratotherium > Ceratotherium simum. Next base: position 82,938,248 of record NC_141901.1, read on the forward strand.
TAAAGAATTTTGGTTGTGTAAGAGGCAATAGGAGAAAAATTAAACCATTTTCTCTTAGTGAGATGAGTAAGTTCCAGAATGAGTAAAAGTTGAAAATGTACATCCTAAAGGATAATAATATGGATAAAATGATACCTACACATTCATGCAAATGTATTAAACATTAATTTTTCTTATAGCATCTCAGAAGCACGACTTTTTATCTGTTATGAGCATACTCTTATGTGGGTTACGTATAAACTCTAATTTACAAATAAAGAATACTGAAAAGTGTGTGTGTAGTGTTTATATGTATGCATAAATAGACTATGAACTCTTAACACAAAGGATTAACTCTGTGATCCATTGAGTCTACTTTTACATTTTAAAAGGATACATGAGTGTGGTCACTTAACTATATTCCAATAGTCTTAACATATGTGCACACACATACACGTGTATACACATGTGTGTGTATCACCATTCTTTAAGGCTGTGCTTTATAAATTCCAAAATGTTTTATTTAAAAAGTAAAAAAGTCAAATTGAGACTAAAAATATATTCCTGGTAAACTGAGTTAAATAACTAGTCAATTTCTTTTTAAGTTACCATGTAAGTTGTTTGGCGACATTGCAGGAGAGGTGATTGGTTGACATTTTTTTCCTCTTCATATCAATCTTCAAGTACATCTAGATCTCTGTTAATACTGTGGATGAATATTCACATGGAAATATGAAGCAGAATAGATAAAATATCATGGGTTTAATATTATATTTTCATCATATATCACCCTTTGCCCATACCCACTTTATGTCTCTTTTGAAGTGAGAATCTAGCTTTCTATTCAAGAGTACATTTTAAAAGTTTGCTCCAATCTAGTATAAATAAGTGTAGATAAATTTTAAGCCAGGTTTTATGAGTAATGTTTTCACCATATGCATAATAGGCACTTAGCTGATAATGAAGTTTCCTGTGCAATATATTAAGTCTTTATGTATTATATAAAACTCTATAATGAAGTATCAGAAAATATAGTTGTTGTAAGTAGGGACTGGATAAATGTTTTCTGTTATAATTGGTCTAATTTTATATCATCATTATTAATGACTTCATAAGGATCCAATTCTTTCTCCCACCTGAACTGAGAAATGGGCAATTTTTCAAGGCCATAAAAATTTAGTATTGAATTATAACTGCACCCATTATCTTAAAACTAAACTCATCCTTAGGGTACAATCACTCTGCCTATGACACATATTTTTTCTTCTTTGCTAGTATAAGTAATAGTAATTTTTACCTTTAATGAGATAAGCTGCATAAGGTCCTGATCAATTATTCAGCCTCCTAATTTATTCATATTATCTAATTTATGTATTTTTCTTGCTTATTATTTATCGGCTGTGTCTTTTGGTTTTTGTTCTGGATTTAGTTGTAATAAATATTTTACATATTTACAGGAGATATGGATTAAAAGAAAAAAAGACTTGTTTCCCTAGGTTATAGTATTAATAACTTGAAGCTCTGTAGACCAAGGCAATATCTATCAATGGCAAGAAAAGTACAACATCTTCAAGATTAGAAACCATGGGAAAACAAACTTTTCAATCTAATATGCATTTGATATTTTACATTTTGTTGATACAATTTGAGAATAAAGGAAACTGAGAATGAAAAACCTACCACAACTGTCTCATCTTAATAGTTAAGAATTCCTCGGAAAGATTTTGAATTTTCAGGGCAGCAATCTTTCCCCAAATATTGGCATTTATACAAAAACGTTGCAAATGAATATTTTCTTTCTAAATTTAAGTGAAAAGATAAACAAGAAAAGAGAATTCTTGTTCAAAGCTCACTATTTTGTTTTAAAATAAAACAGGTGCTACAACTGGCAATGATGGGCCAGCTTATTTTAGACCAACTCTCTCACTGATAACAGTAAAAAGGCTAGACAAAATGTTTATTTAATATGTCAATTTGAAATCATCAGAAAGCTACCAAGAATTCAAGGACTTATTTGGCCAACATTCTGCATAAAACAGAAGACCAAAGTTCTGAATGTGACTTTTGAAACTATTTTTTCTTTTGAGGTAGTTGCCAATTCAAAAGTGAAGTCTAAGAAACTAAGAATCTGAGCAGAAGCGAAGGATGACAAGCAGAGAAGCTGGCAAAAGTCTTAGAAGCTTCCCAAAGCTGAGGGGACAAAAAATGTGAGTTCAGGGCCTGCAAGGTTGAAAGAACCCTATGAACATCCCAGGTTTCCTCTTAGAACCCTGAGGGCTACATTCTAGTGATGAGGGAGAATTACGAATAGACCAGCGCTTGCAAAACTGAAGTCTAACTTAGAATCAATTCAATCCTTGTTTAGGGCAGCTAACTGATCTGCCTGGGAGAAGCAAAAGTAAACCCTCTACAGAGAAGAACAGCCTCTAGCCCAGCATGTTAGTCCTACTTTTTTTGTTTGTATTTTCATAAAATGTATGAAACTTAATCAAAAATATTAAGTATGCAAACAGACAAGAACTGACTGAAAACCAAAAATCAAAGCAGATAGTAGAAAAATAACAATAAGAGATACATATATTGTGATGTTAGCCCAAGATGGGTGAAGTGGTCAAAAATAAGTGAGGCTACAATGTATCTAAACAATGAAATCAATAAGGTAGCTCTTATTAATATACATAAAATGTTATACTCATTACTATAGAATGCACCTATTTCTCAAGTGCATGTGGAGGTTTTCAAAAAATTTATCATGTATTAGATCACAAAGAAAATCTCAAGTTCATTAAAATAAAAATAATACAAACAACATTCTCTAATTCTAATGCAATAAAAGCTGAAATTAATAACAAATCTGGAAACCTAAAATGTCATTCCATACAGAGGCTTAAAAAAATCCCTCTCTATTAAGCAATTTCTCAATGAAAGAAGAAATATGAATGAAAATTAAACTCCTAAAAATATTATAATAATGATTAAAAAAATGACACATTATAGACTATAAGTGAGACATGTAAAGCAGTAATAAGAGAGAAATGCATCGTCTCAAATACTCATATCAATAGAAATAAGAAATAAAATAAATTCTAAATGAAATAATATCAAATGTTCATGAAATGCAGCTATAGCTTTATATTAAGAAATTATTAACATATACCATATCATTAGATAAAAAGAAAAAACTCACATAGGCACATATGATTAATTCTAGAGATGCTGAAAAGGCCTTGTAAAAATTCAACACCCATTTCTGATTTTAAAAAGAAAGAATCAATAAAATAGTATTTGAGAAACATTTTGTAACAGGAATATGTGTGTGCCTATTTGTGTGTATATATGAATATATATATATGTTGTCTGTATATATGAATATATACAAAATATATATATGTTGATATATATTATATATACAATAAATGTGTGTATATATGTATATGTAACTAAATGAAGAAAAATATATGATCATTTCAGCAGATGCAATAAAGTATTTGTTAAATTTGTCACCAATTTTAGCAATAATAATAATAATGATTTATCAAATTAGAAATATATGGTGATTTCTTTAATATGATTATTTAAAAGTGGCTATAAATAACAACAGCAGTTGTGAACTTAGTAACAAAATGTTGAAACCTTCCTTCTGCATTTGGTTACAAGATAAGAAGGGTCACTTTCACAGCATCTGTTTAATTTTGAACTGAATGTCTTTGTCAATGAAACGAGCTAAGAAAAAATATCCAAGGTATGTGTGGTTAGAAAGAAAGAAACATAGTGTTATTATTTACAGATTATATTATTATCCATATAGAAACTTCAAAATTTCTACAGGGAAATTATTGGAATTAATAAGTGACTTCAGCAAGGTTGCTAGGTAGAAGGTCAATATACAAAAATCAGTTATATTACTATATATCTACAAAACCAATTGGAAAACAAAATACCATTTAAAATAGCATCTAAAGTACAAAATACTCAGGAATAAATTTAATAAAATATGTATAAGACCTCCACGGAGAAAAGTATAAATTCTTATGTTGCAACATGAAAAAAGGTTTAAACAAATAACGAGATTATACTTTGCTTATAAATGTATAGATTACCTGCAATTTAAATTTTGAAATATTGGGATGGGGGGCAGAGTACTGTGTGTGTGTGTGTGTGTGGTGTTATTTGTCAAGCAGATTATAAAATTTAATTTTTTAGAAATGCCAGATAATAATTTAGAATAATTTAGAAATGCCAGATGCCAAGAATAGTTAGGAAATTCTTCAAGAAGAAGGCAGAAGGATGCCTTTTCCAGCTATAGTAATTAAAACAATGTTGTATTGGAGCAGAATATTATAGACATATAGACCAATATAAAATCTTAAAACAAAGGCGCGCATATACAGAATCTCGATGTATAACACAGATGGCACTCTAGATGAGTGGGAAATAGACAAAGACTTTTATAATTTGCCTTGGAACAATTGGCTAGCTCATAAAAAAAGAAATTGATCTTTAACATCCCATCCAAAGCAAAAATCAGTTCCGGGTTGGTTAAAAACCTAAATGTGAAAGAAAAATCAATTCGTAAATGTTCCATAGGGAAGTACTTCTTAAACATGACAAGAAAAGCAAAATCACTGAAAGAAAAATGGTAGTTTTTACTTTATTAAAATTAAAAGTGTTTGATTGTGAAGAGACGCTAGAAAAAGAATAAAGAAGCTAGAGGGTGAGAGGCTATATTTGTATCACGTGTAAATGCTTTCAAACTAGCATCAAGTATAAAAGGAACTCCTACAGAGTAAGACAGCCCATAGATCAATGGATCAAAAGGCCTGTACAGATAAATCACAAAGAGAAAAATCCAAATAGCCAATAAATTTAACTGGTCATTCATCTTATTATTAATCAAGGAAATATAAATTTAAACCACAGTGATATACTGTTATAAGCCCATCAAATTAGCAAAAACTAAAAAGTGTAGGTAACAATTAGGGAAACAGGAAATCTTGAATCTTGCTCACTGCTGTTAGGGGAGTAAATTTGTATACTCAATAAAAAAGAGTTTAACCTTTTCCAGCAGAGTTGAAAGTAAACTTACGCTATGACAAAGCAATTCTTAACCCAAAGACTAATCTACGTGCATTTATACTGTGGTTCACATGTAAGATGTTTCATATATCATTTATGCAATAGGCAATCCAACAACTGCAGATGTAATTTGTACTGCTTGGTAGAGTCACACAATGGAGTACCATCCTGCAGTGAACATGAACCACATAAAATAGCTTGGATGAATCTCAGGAACATAAAGTTTAACCAAAGACACACACACACACACATGCACACAAAAATATAAATGCAAAAAAATCCCACTAAACTCTGATAGTTGGGGTTGTATACGTAGGTATCTAAACCAAAAAAAAGTAAGAAAATAATTATGAAATGTCAGGGAGGTTACTTTTCAGGTAGAAAGATGGTTTTGTGATCAAAGAGTGACAGATAGGTGTACCTCAATGTGACTATCAATGTTCCTTGTCTTTTCCTAGACAGTGGTCACACAATTATTTGCCTTATAATTACTTGTAAAATATGTTTATGCACTTTTTTAATCTATATTATATTTCAGAGTAATATAAAAATATATATAGTATGATACCCTTTGAGGCATATGTCTGCAGAGATATGTATTATATAGAGTAAACAATACTTACTCATAAATGGTGATATTTGGGAAAATTTTAAATTTCTTCCTGGTATTTTCTATATTTTTCTATTTTTTTATTATTACCAAGTATCATTTTTACAAAAGCCAAATACTTTCCGAAGAAAAAAAGATATTGTTATTTTGGTATAAGATAATTTCTTGTTTCCAGTGTGTAGATTTTTAGTTGGAGTGTAGCCCTCCTGTAGGAATGCTGACAAACTTAGAAAATATTTCCATCTCTACTCTAATTCTGTTTTTATTATACTTGTGAGATTTGAAAAATGTATATGCAAATTTATAAGAACTTGTTTTTTAAGGTGAATACCATTTAAGAATCTGGACTTTGCCACATACAATAGTCCAGTGGTTTTTAATCTTTTTTATTTTGTTTTACAGGAGAGAAAAATATAATGTATGCGCCAGTGATTTTTCAATTTCAGAATAAAATTCACAGCTGAAATATAAAATATTGTTTCATTTTAAGAAATAGTCTGATGATGAAGATGTGTTATAAAATTATTTTCCTTAGGAAGTAGTACTGTGCAATATAATTATTATTTAATAATTATATATTAATTCTATAGAACAAGAGACTAAAAGTATATTTCCATTTTTATATTTTGAGGGTAGATTTCTTCTAATTTTAAACTATCCATTTTGAAAAAATGTTAGATCTACTGTCTTTTTTTTAATCCATGGAGAAAAAGCATTGAAACAATTGCTTCCTGTATCTGTTTCTCTTCCTATCTCAAATTTTGCAGCGATCTGAACTCACGTGAAAATATTCTTGGCAAATAAGTTACAAAATTTCACTAGGGCAAGAATATGTACATTAGTAATATGTTTATAAGATATTATGCCTCTAAAATACACGATATATAAAAACTATTTACCTTCTTATTGATAAGGTCAGGTAAATATTTTATTGACAATATTAGAAAAGATAGCTTGGAATTTCTTAGGTCCAATTCTCTGACTTTTAAGAGTCGATGAAGCTTTTACTATTGTGTTCTGGCTTAGACCTATAAGTGAATATATCCCCAACCTATCCCCAACCTGCATGTTGCACGTTTATTGAAAATTTCCAAGTTCCTATTAAAAAAAAAATTACACACACACACAAACAATTTATCTAAACGTTTAAAAATATTTTTTAATTTGATTTGGCTCATCTGTATATGCGATAGCTAGTTTAACTTTTCTGGGTTTTTAAATTTTTCATTACTGTAGATCTGTGCAAATACCAATTTTGATATCAGAAAATACAAATTATAAATACACACTTTCAAATGCTAAAGTTAACAAGATGTTTTTATAATCTTTACTCCAATATAAGAATTACATTTCTATTATTTATGGTCCTTTTGATTTGGGATAGCAAACATTTCTTTTGATTAACAACATAAAACAGTGAAATTAGATCAGTTGTATTGTTATAAAAATTGGAAATATTTAAAAATAATTAGACCCCATAATTTTATAAAATGTTATATGTAGAATAACTGCCATCCTCACATAGATCCATCCTTTCTTAATTGGACCCTTTAGAGATCACTCAATTTTTGATTTTATATTTTTTTTGTTGACAGTTTTTGAAAAGATTCAGTTTGATCTATGGTTGAAAGGAATGTCCCTTATAGGTAACTTATCTATTATTCTCTGCTGACTACTTGGTAGGGCTGGTAAGCTGATAATAAACTTATCAAACTAAAGTAAATAATTTTATTTTTTAAAAAATGGGACCAGTGGCTTATTGATGTAAAATTGCAACCATAGATATTTTATTTTTAATAAAGATATAATATCTGCAATTCCTGAGGATGCAGATTCAGAGATTTATGAAAATTCTATGAAATGTTTGACCAAATTTTTGAATCACTCACTACACCATATTTCAAACCTATATTTATTACTAAACAAATGCATTTCAAAGATTATTGCAAGAGCTTTTTTATATTTTATCAAATTACCAGACAAATACCACAAATACTTCATAAACTTTTTTGTTGTAGCCAATCAGCCTGATTTCAGAAAACTTATGGTTTTCCAAGAGCGAGGAATTTTAAGTAGACTCAAGAGATTAGTTAAAAACATTTTCCAAATTAGAAACAGCTGATGGTACTCCTTAATATCTTTCCCATAAGTAATCAATTTTCATTTACTTTTCAAGTATGTACCAATCATATAATAGCTGTGTTTATTAAATATGGGTTTTATTTTATAAAACCAACCAAAAGAATAATGGTATTTTATCCTAGCTCATCATTAGGCTTGGCATTCAATCCTTTCAATCTCCAAAATTACCTGTCTGAAATGATATTTTTTTATTTAGCACACTGAGGCCCTTCAAAGTACATAATATTCAACAAGGAATATAAAACATTGCTACCAGACTTAGTCAATAATTACACAGAATTTTAATAGTGATTAAGATGATTTCCTTTTTGTGTCCATGTAAAACACTCAGAGGTTAATTTGCTTTAGAAAGCTGAAACATTATGTTCACATTTATTTCATTTATCACAAATCACTCATTGCTTTATGAAGGAAAATCAGCTCCTAATTGTGACATCTGCTGTTATTTTAACTTACCCAAAGGCAACTCATATCTTTTATCTTTCTAAAATATCGTGAGCCAAATTGGGTTTACAGGGTTACAGAAACTTTAAAAAAGAAAATTAAAATAATTTGAAGATATTATTTTCAAATATATAGCTGGGCTAAACATATATGGCCAAAAATGAAATGTTAATATACATTAGAAATTTAACATCTAACAGAAATCTAGCATTCTAACATCTTAGAAATTAAGCTGTTTTCATTATGATAAATGTTCAGTTTTAAAAATCTCTATTAAACAATTCAATAACCAAGAATAATAGACTTGCTTTTTAGATGACCAAAGCAAAATTTATGTTAGGTGATTATTAGAATAATTGGCACTAAATTCTAGAAGAAATTCTTAAAGATTATTCAATTTAATATTATATTACGCAAGTTATATTAACTTGAACAATAGTTCCACATCTGGTCAAATGCATATGGAAAAATGCTATTTAGTATACCTCCCAGTAGAATATACATATTATACATTATGATTTTTAATGTCCTATGGACCCTCAGTGAAGAATGTGCTTAACTTTGCTTTGAACATTTCACACATTTATTTATGTATGGTACAGTTTTTAGTTTCATCTCCCTATAATATTACCTTTTTAAAATTATTAATGTTCTTTTCTCTTTTGTTTTACTATCTGTAAGATCTTTTCTCCAGCCAAGGCATGTATCTGCCTACGAGAATGGTGGTGGTAGTGGTGATGGTGATGTGTGGTTGTAAAATAGGATTAATCATATGGGAATCATCAAAGAGCAAAGCCAAGATAACATGCAGCTTCTGGCACCTAAAAATATGATTTTTGCAGCTAGAAAATAACCTTGAAATTCAGGCTATTCTGTCATGAGAGGGAGCATAAAATTCTGTTTTTGTTTTTTTTTTAATAATCCACTTTGAGCATGTCATGGGCCAATCCTGGAGTAATTAGTGCACAGATTTTTCCATAATACACAGAAGATAATACCTATGCCCATTTATTAGATAATTTCTATGGTAGCAGGAAGGTACTGTGTAGGGACAGAAAGAGGAGAAAGGAAGAGGTTAGAAAAGTAATAAGAAATGTGTTATCGTTTCTCCTTTCCAGACTTTCACCATGGCAGGGATTACTAAATAATTTGAGGTAATTTACTCAGGATCTTTTATCTGCTCCCTCTGTGGGCCTCTGGGACAGGATTCTACTGTGAATTGGCATTCCCAAAGTTACATATCCAGATTTAGTTAGGAGGTTGCAGCAGCACGATTGGAAAAGGAGATGATCTAGTCATTTCAGGTCTTTTGTGTTATGGATAATAAATTAAGAGTTCATGCACCTGCTATTGGGCTTGCCATGATTGGGCAAAATGATTTTTGAAACAGAGTCCAGGGTAGGGCAGCAGAGTTGGGAGCTGGGGCAGAGAGAAGATACAGGAGAGGCTAGAGTTCAGAAATTACGGTTCGCTCAAAGGAAGGAGAGTCAATGTGGAAAGATGGGTAATGCCTCCTGGGACATTTATCTTATCTAAAAGTAAGGACCATTAGTTCACTGGCCACAGCTCAGCAGGATGTGTCCTAACCATGTAGACCAGGAAAATTGGGTGTTGCTTTGCAGGACCAATACTGATCTATGCACAATAAAGGACCAGCCAGAGGGGAAAGCACTGCCCCAAATTAGGGCCTCCCCCACCAGGAGCAGCCCACATCCAATGACTGGTCAAGTTTGATTACAAAGGTTCAACTTCTGCCCCTCAATTCAGGCTATCCCTGGAGTGGCAAGTATGTTGAGTGTCTTAGCGAGAAATATGCACTTCAGAAGATGGGAGTAAAACCTAACAAAGTTTCAGGGACCTGAATGAACTTTGTGAATGTACTAAAACCATTGAATTGTATGCTTTAAACAGGGTGAATTTGATGGTACGTGAATTATATCTCTTTTTTTTTTTTTTGGTGAGGAAGATTAGCCCTGAACTAACATCTGTTGCCAATCCTCCTCTTTTTTCTGAGGAAGATTGGCCCTGAGCTAACATCCACGCCCATCTTCCTCTATTTTACATGTGGGATCCCTGCCATAGCATGTCTTGATAAGTGGTGCATATGTCCGTGCCTAGGATCTGAACCCATGAACCCCAGGCCGCAGAAGAGGAGTGCACGAACTTAAACACTATGCCACCAGGCTGGCCCCTATATCTCATTTTTAAAAATAAACACTTAGTATGTTTGAAGAAGCTGAGATAACCAATGGTTGAGTTGAGAATAGTGAGACTGGAAGGAGAGAGGAGTAAATGGGGGAGAGAGGTAGTTAAGGTGGTTAAAGCGTCATCAGTCATAGCGAATAAGTAAAGAGAATACTTGAAATTGATATATCAAGAAAAAGCAAGAAAAAAATATTACTTATTTAGAGATTTAGAAGAAGCATAAGATAATCTTAAACCAAAAATGGTTAAAAATAACTACCTCTGAGGAATAAGGCTTGACAGAGAACTTTTCTCTTCATTGCAAGCCCATTATAATATTTTATATTTTTAAAGGACATGCATTGTTATGGACTAAATTGTGTTTCTCTAAAATTTATGTGTTGAAGCCCTAACCCTTAATGAGACTGTATTTGGAGATAGGGCCTGTAAGGGGAAAAAGTTAAATGAAGTCATAAGGCTGGGGCCCTAACCCAATATGACTGGTGTCCTTCTAAGAAGAAAGACGCCAGGAATGCATGCCCACAGAGGAAACGTCATGTAAGGACGCAGAGAAGGCGGCCATCTGCAAGCCAAAGAGAGAGACCTCAGAAGAAACCTAACCTGCCAACACTTCGATCTTGGACTCCCAGCTTCCAGAATGGTGAGAAAATAAATTTCTGCTATTTAAGCCACCTAGTCTGTGGTATTCTGTTATGGTAGCCATAGCAGACTAATATGTGCATATTGTGTAGATAAAAATAAAACAATATAAAATAAAGTGCACAATAAAGCTGGTCATTATTTCTCTTACACAGAGAATATATGAGCCCCAGAAAGCTGGACCGAATGCCAGGCCTTTCACCCTTTCTGTCAATATGATTATTGACAGAGGCCTTTACTCGCTTCTAAAGCAAGAAAAACAGTAGTCCACAAGGGTGTAATAGAAATAAGTTCAAGAACACTTAGCCATATCTAGTTTCAATAATGGATAATAGCTACAAAAAGTAGATCAACCAAAGTAAGAAAACAGAAACCAAACCATTTATATTGAAAGGGCTGTATACAGAGGAGATGACACACTCATCAGTAGAGCCTGGGTTTGGATTCTGGTTCTGAAGCTCATTAACAGTGAAATCTTGGACAATTTCTTAATTTATCAAAGATACAGTTTCCCTACTCATAAACCAAAGCTAATACCAAGTCTTCCTAACAAAGTTGTTAGGACTATTAAGTGAAATCAAATACGGAGGACACCACACAGTAAGATCTAAATAGAAATTAACTTTAAAAATTAATAAATAAAAATAAAAACAAAAGGAAGGAGCTTTGCCTCAGAACTACTTCTATGGATTTAGCAGAATATAAATTTGAATATTTTGATGGTATTGTAATAGTAACTGTGGCCTAAAAAGGAAAATAAAAGGCCTTAATTACTCCTTTTCTTAAGAAATATATTTGTAGATTAGTAACATTTGAGCCTGAAACCCCCTATCTTTGAAGTGGTCTACCAATGACTAATCAATTCCCAACCTCTCCATGAGTGGTTTCACCTTGCAACGGAGAGGAATTATGATAAATCTCTTTACATTTGTCCCATGGAAGTCTTTCTGTATCACCTCATAGGTATGTTTTGAAACTCAGATAAGGATTTTACACAAACTGTATAGATTTTCATAGGGAAGCATAAAACTGGACCTAGAGTTAGGACTTGACAAATAGAACTCAAACCAATTGCTACAAGTACAGAACAAGTGTCCAGAGGAAGTTCCCTTTGGGATTAAATTGGATTAGTACTCCAGTAGTAGGATCTTATTACAGTAAATCTTCTCTTAAAATAGTTAATAAAACTGGTCAAGAGCAGGGATAAACAGCAAGGCCAACACTTTGAAGTCGTTTTATTCCCTTAAATATTTAAATCACATGTGTCATTAAAGCCAGGAATAATTTATCATGGAACTATATTTACATTTCCCATGAAGTGCATAAAGCCATAGAGTGGAGAAAAAAGGCATAAAGATTCTTGTTTTGGTTGACAATTTTCAGACATTATTCACATATTCAAAATATTTATTGAGCAATGACTTTGTTCCAGGAACTATAATATAAACATGCCACATTCCTTTCTTTTAAACAGTTCATAAATTTATACAGGAGGCAGATAAACCAATAATCACAATGCTTTAATCCACACCATTTTTAGAATACACTTTCCTCAATTTAAATCTTAGCAGTCTACTTAGTGTTGAAGGCAATGGGGAGCATTTGAGGATGTTTTACAAGGGTGTGATTATAGGAACATGGCCACCCAATGCCTAATAAATAAATTAAAAACTCCTTAGCATATTGTAATTGTACTTTATGATCTGTTCCCTCATCTCCCATTCACATTTCCCCAGCTGTGTATTCTTTCCCAAACAGGGCATTACTTTTCTTGCTTTAGTGTCTTTGTGCAAACTGTCTGGCCTGCTCTGCTACTTTCTCCTGTTTTGCAAGAAGCAGTGACGCTCAACTCCTTCTCATTCATCTAGACTAAACTCATATGTCATCTCTCTTGAAAAGTCTTCCCGGACTCCATTGTTTCTGCCTGCTCTGACGTGCTTAGTGAGCCACTCCTAAATCTGGTCCCACCGAACCTGGGACATATTACTATCAACACTCATCACATAGCCTTGTAATTATTGAGTCACATTGTTAACTCTGCAGACTGTGAGACAAAGACTCATTAATTCTTTTGTCAAAACACAATGTCAAGGACACAGGGACTCAAAAATGTGTTTGAGTACTTGGATTGGAATGTGCAAGGGGTGAGGAACGGTAGTGGAAAGATATCCACATTTTGCATCTTTGTTTACAGTATTAGATGACAGTACCATGGATTTGAGTTATGCTCCATAAAAAACAGAGAGCCACTGGGGCTTTTAAACAAACCAGTAGTATGTTGGATTCATGGATTCATTGTTCTGGCACTTAGATGTGAGAGTAGGATAAGAAGAACAATTGTCAGACACTGATTTGACAGAGTAGATGCTGTAAAATGGCACTAGCTAGTCCAGGAACTCCCTCATTCCCCTCACAAACCTGCAGGATCTTTCAAATAGGGTGACTTTCTGTTTAGTCATGAATGCAGCCCACACACACAAGAATGGCTGGACCAGTTGTTCATAATGATGAAGCATGTAAATGGTCACCATGTTAAGTCCTTGAGTACTTTTCTCCTCCTATAACACCTCTGTTATCCCATTTTCTCCCCTGGGACCTCCTTCTTGCCCATAAGTCAGCAACCACAAAGTTAGTATCTACTTAGCAGGGAAACCAGGATGCTGTTCTGGAGCCCCAGGCAGCCATATTTCTCAGTAATCAATGTCTGTGCCCTGATCCATGTTAAATATTTTAACTATCACTTCTGGTTGTATAAGTATTCTGACAACATGATACTGGATTGGGAGCAACAGCTATGTATATGTTAGGAGGTTATTATAACAGCACAAGCGATAATAATGAAACTGACATCTCTCGTGAGGTGGAGGACATAGAATTAGAGCTGGGATTCAGTTCCAGGTGAGGGAAGAAGGCACTAACTTTCCCAAACTTAAGGACAAAGCACTAGGTTCAGAATGAGGCAGAAGCTCAGTTAATAGGAAGAGGATGTTTTATATCTTGCTAGATTAGCAACCTGCTGTCTGAATCTTAAAATGTCAGAATAAAGTGCCTTAAATAATCCTAAATTTAGAAGTCATCCTTGGGCGTGAAATAGGTGTAACACTACACATACAGGTTGAAGTAGCTACCTGCTTTGAAGATAATAAGATGAGGATATAGGAAGCCAAGAGAATTCTTATGAGAAGAATTTTAACATCCATTTGTAGATATAAACAAAAATTCTCTCTGTTTTAAAAGTCACTAAGGGGAAAATTATTATTCTGGCTTAAAATGTTACAACTGACTTTCCAAATAACTGAGTACATAAGAGATTTTTTCAACACATATTGTCTTGACCAGCAGATATAATTTCACGTGCAATGTCTAAACTGAGTAATGAACTAGCTAATTGAATATAGACATGATTTAGGATGATTCCTGTTATTATTTCTTTTTTATCAATATGAATTGTCTGATATAATTGATGCCACTATTCCAATCATCCTGACTCAAAATTTGAGAATCATCCTGGATTCCTTCTTCTCCTTCACCTCCTGTATCATCAGTTACCAGGTCTTATAAATTCCACGACATGTGTGTCTGAGAGTCTATGGCTACCCTTCCTTTCTGAGCTACCATATGCATTTATGCATCTTCGTATGTCCTTTGACCTATTGTAATTATCTTTTAGGTGAAGGCATTCGTGACATATCCCACATATTCTGATTACTTTTAGTCACAAGAGCAGACTCATTTTACTAATTAAGTTCTGGTTAATATAATATCACAATTCTGAGCTCTTACCATTTGAAAGTTTCTCCAGCCCTGGTTGGAAGCCTCAAGTGGTGATTTTAGGGGTAGGGAGGCATAGGGTCAATATCTTCCCTAGTCCGAGTCTACATCCTTCTCAATTCACTAAACTAGCTATAATTTCTGGTCTCGCCAAGTTAGAGCTGGGGGTGAGGAACGGAGAGTGGTAAAAAAGATCCTACTTGACTGGTACATCGTAATCTGACTCAGTGGCTTCTGATGACAGATATACAAATCAGATTCATTATCTTATGGGACATTGTTTTAGATTCCTCATAGAACCTTCTACTGGAAAACTTCCACAGAAAATCATTTGGTGTGAATAATGTCACTCTTCTGGCTGTGGCCACTGTTAATTCCCCTCTATCCCCAAAGCATCAAGACAGTAGTATCTTACCCCTCCAGATGGTCCTCTTGTGTGGGATTACTTTTTAGAAACACACCAGGCCAGATTGGTTCTGGTGAGATTAGGCCTCCCAATGCAACCCTCTCTATCATACCTACTCTATTTCAAACTCATCTAGCCTCTGCCATTTACCCTTAGAATTTTCTCAGTAAAGTTTGACCCTATCTTTATGTCCTCTTAACGCCCCAGGCTCATGTCAAGTTCTCTAAGAGTTTCTTTTGAAGCCCAGCAACCTTAATTTATGTTGGAGAATTCGTACACCTCCCTTTCTTTCATGACAGCATTCTCCAAAAGAACAATATTTTCCAGTCATTTCAACTTTTTCAAACTTCAACTATTTTCAAACTTCAAGGCAGATGAAGAGCTAGTGTTGGTAGAACTATTTTCATAATCTCTTAGCATGTTCTGCACAAGTACTCTGACACATTCTCGTATTTCTTGTATTGTTCTTGGCCTTTGCTCAAAACTCCTGAGAGAAAGAATCTCATTTTAATATCTGATTACAAATATATATCTTTTTCACCAAGTGGATTAAAAACTTCTTAAAGTCAGGAACCAAGGCAATATGGAGTGCTGGTTAGAAATATGGACACTGGAGCCAGGTATGCTATTGTTCAAATCTTAGTTCTGCTATTTACCAGATGGAGGATTTTAACCACATTATTTACTTTCTCTGGGATATGGTTTCTTTGCCTGTGAAATGGGGCTAATAAACCTATGTTATAGTAATAGATATAATTTATTGAGCCTTTACTCTTTTAACATTTATTTAGCATTGTGTAAAAAAACAAAAATTAAGTATGTAAATCCCCTTACATCTATTGTCTCACTTGTATGAGATGGACTTTATTATTTTCCCTCATTTACTGATGAGGCTTATATCTATTAATTAACATGCCCAAATTTAGATAGCTATTAACTTGCACAAATGACAGAGTTGGGAATCTAGAAATTTCTCTTCCAAAATCCATGCCCACTGAGATAGATACACTGATGGCCAGCCTTATTGGGCTGTTGAGAGGATTACATGAGATAACTTGTTTAAAGCATTTATCACTGTACCTGATTTATAAAGCCTATTAGTAAAATATAGTCTCCATTATATAATTCAATTTTGCTCTTCCTTCAATATTCCACAGTTACTAGCATATTGGCTTTGCGTAGCTACTAATAAGTGTAAATTGAATATAATAAATGAATAAATTATAACCTAGTGTTAATGTATGGTTATAAATAATTAACCATATATTTTTCTTTCTTTTTTTTACAGGCTGTTCCTACTATAAGCATTAAAGTTCCTTTTTGTGTATGCAATTATTAATGTTACCATCACACCCTAACTTCAATTTTCAGTATTGTTTTAGAAGTGTTCTCTTCAAGGAAGGAAATTAATCCAACTTCCAAATAAAAATAGAAAAAAATAAAAGTAGCTACCATATTCATTTTGTTTTAGAATTTTCAATCCTCTCTCACATGTTATTTAATTTATATCATCATTTGTCTCATATTTTATAATATTCATTTTGTAAGTATAGATACCACACCCTCACTAAGCACAGTGCTTGCTATGCAGTAGATGCTCAATTAATACTTATTGAATGAAATAAATACATGTTTCTCATCATCATTTTACAGATGAGGAAACTGCTGTACATAAATACTAAACTAATTACCCTATTTCACAATCTGGTAAATGTTGTTTTCAGACTTCTATAACTCGTTTTCCTCACAATCAAATTCTAAAGTCTATTCTGTTTGAGTCAATGACCGGCCCCAATCTCCAGGACACTTGCAAGTTCATTAAAAGTATACACATTTAAATATATAATGAGTTACTTCCTAGATTTTTGAAGTGGGGAGACACAGAATCATTTATCTAGTTATAATTATATAATTAAATAATTTATCCAATTATTTTACAAATGTTTGGAATAAAGCAAAGTTGTGATACAGGCTTCATGAAGAACTTCACTTATTTATATATTTAGCTAGTTTTTAGAACAGAGTGTGATAAACTAAAGCTTTAATTAGTTCACTCACAATGTCCATTAGTATTACATTGCAAATATTGCTTAGGGGACTTACCCTGAGAGGAGGTTTATGTATGGTTTAATTTATAATTTTCTCAAAGAAAACAAAAACAGCTTCATATTTACCCTGTTCAATTAACTTGTGTGGAATTTTAAGTTGTGTCTTGCTGAGTTTTTGGCTTGATAGAGCAGAGAGGCTAGGACTTTGGCCTAAAAAAATAAGAATATATTCAATGAGGTCTTTCAAATAATAAATCTATTGAATTATTTGCTTCACTCTTTTAACATTAACTTCACTCATTTAACATTAACACTCGATAATATATGTTAGGTAAACAGTATATGGCAGCCACTTTCCTAGTCCCTTGCTTAGCACAAGAGTAGTATATTAAACTTTCCTAGTTTAATATAAAGTGAAAAAAGCAGGCAAAATTACTGGTATGTGTGGAGCATAATTTCTACTAGAAACAACAGTTATAAAAAAATAACAAGATAAGTAAAAAGAAACATGAAGTATAGGAGGAGGTATGAATTATGGATGTGATTTTTAACATCGCAGCCAGGAAAAGCCTTTCAAAAAAGAGAACATTCTAATAAAGACCTGAAGAACATGAGGGAGAAAGTCAGCAAGTATTCGGGGGAAAGAATATTTCAAGCAGTTGGAACAATAAATGTGAATAGTCTACACTCAAGCAAGACCAGTGTTGGGAGAACAGCAAGGAGGCCGGTGAACAGCTAGGAAGCAGAATGGCAGAAAGAGAGAACTGTCGGGACCGTGGACAAAAAAGTGACAGGAAATGGTCCAGAGAAAATCATATTGGGCCCTGTAGGTCATTATAAACATTTTGGCTTTTACCTGGAATGAGATTGGAAGGCATTGGAGGGTTCTTAGCAGAGTGGATCCATTAGGTTTTATGAGTTCATAAGTTCACTTTGACTCCTACTGAGAAGGGGCAGGAGCAGAATTAGGGAGATAGTGGAAGGCTACTGCAAGATTGAGTAGAGGTGATGGTGGTTTGGACCAGAATGGTTGACAGACTTAAATTAGTTCATCTAATTAGCAGTGGAGCTGTTGAAAAGTAGTCAAATTCTGTGTATTTAAGATGAAGATGAAGGAATTTGCCAAATTTTTGGAAGTAGAATTTGAGAGAAAGTGAAGAGTAGAAGATAATTCAAGATCTCTAACTAACACAACTGGCATACTGGAATTGCTATTACATGAGATGGGACAAATTCGTGGGAGAGCAAATTTTGGCAAAAGACTAAAGTATGGTTTTGAGTAGATCAATCTGAGATATTCATTAAACAGTAAAATGGATAAGTTGAGTTGGCCAGTGGAGATTGGAGTGTGGAGTTCCAAAGAAATTCTGCATTGCAGATAAACATATATGAGAAACTAAAGCATATTGATAGTATTTAAATCCATAGGTCTTGTACGCTATATTCCATACTTCCTCATACAATTAAGACCTTTTGTGTTGCAGACAAGCATACTAATAGTTTATCTATCTAATACATATATTGGATATGTGTTATATATCTAAATATAGACATATATATACATGTATATATATTTGCCATTCCTCTCCTAGTTATACGTCAGTTGAAATACATTTATCTTTTCACAAAAAGGCACATGCAAGACTGTTCATAACAACACTACTTATAATATTTCAGACTAGAAGCAACTTGTATGTTCTTCTTGTGTAGAAAGAGTAAATAAATTCTGGTATATTTATACAATGGAACACTATAGAGTAATGAAAATAAATAGGTTACAGCTACCCACAGTAATCTAGATGAGTCTCACACACATAATGTTGAGCAAAAGAAACCAGGCTATGAAATCAGGTATTGTACTTTTCCATTTATATAAAATAGAAGAAAATGTGAGAAGTCAAAATTGTGGTTAATATTGGTGGATTGTGACTTGAAGGGGGCACCAGGGGGATTTCTGAGGTGCTGATTCTGTTTTTTTCTCTTGAACTCAGTGCTCATTACACCATTGTATTCACTTTGAGAGAAACCATTAATCTGTACACTTATGATTTGTCTACTTTTCTGTGTTTATGTTGTATTTCAAATAAAACATTTACTTAATGTTTATTGACCCGATTTCTCCCTCCAGCAACTGATGTTGGAAAAGACACAGTAGAGAGGGAAAAACTAACATAGCAAGTGAGAGAAAAATATTACTAGAACAAGGTAATGGATGAGAGGAGATAAGAAGTAGTACACAAGAGAAGAGTTGGCTACTGCTAGGAGCATGGGTTCTGGATCATCCATTGATCATCTATTGTGTTTGAAAAAAGTGACGGTGCATGGACACAGATGCAAATAGGAGAGTGAATACTTATTGTGGTGAGAGATTTCTAATTTCTGTATTGATCGATTTCATCTTCCACATGAAATGAGAATCAAGATTAAATCAGATGAGAGGATGGGAAAAAGTGTTGGAAGTTTAAGGAAAGAGAAGGTAAAAATGTAATCATTTAGGAGAGTAGGAGATTAACTTTTGGGGAAATATTTCAAGAATATTGGGCCCATATGATTTCAGTGTTCAAGAAATTGAAGTGAGCCAGACAGTGTGTGTGTGTGCGCGCACGTAGGTGGCGGTGTGTGTCTGTATTTTCCATTCATATTGAACTACCCTGGGTACGGGAGCTAGAAAATTGGATTTAACCAGGGTTATTGTTTTAGCCCAGTGGATAAGACAAAGTGAGAAAAGGTCAAGAGAACTGAGTATATATGCAGGTGAATAAATTTAATGATTGAACACAGAATTTAATCTACAAAAAGTTGGATATGAGGACGTGAACAAAGTAAATGATAGTGAAAGTGTGCTAAAATCATGGATTCTGAACACTAATTGCATTGAAGCCTCTTAAGCCTTCAGGTACGAGAGGCAGTCAGATGAAAGGATAGGAGGTGATGGTTAGAAAATTAAAATTAAAAATATGGAGTGTTGGAAAATGCAATGAAATAAAATATGGAGTGTTGGCACTTAACATTGTAATGATAAGTTCAAGTGTAATGCCATGGGATTAAGAGAGCAAGAAAGATGAGATCATAGAAGCAGAGGAAGTAAACAAAAGTTGGAGATCAGAATTTTGGTGAAATCATCTTTGTTGATAATGATTTGATAAAATGATCTATGTATAATATTGAAATCGTCATGAGGTATGAGAGAAGTAGAGTCAGAAATAGTAACAATGACCAGGGAGCTAAGTATTGAATATTAAATTTTTAAAAAGATACCAAGTGGACATACAGAGTGGATCTGTATGTAGACTTAGAATTTTGTATTTTGTAATGGTGGAATGAAAAGCAACAATATATTATCTCAATTTATTTCTTACCTAATGTGGTCATTTGACTTTGAAAGCTGAATTTTTTTATAGTTATACTTTAGGCTTAAGTCCTTTTCTTTGATTATGTTTATGAGCGAAATTCTATTTCAACTGAATTTGACAAGTCTGTATAAATGTAAACGTCCTTTGAGCAAGGATTGCTCAGAAATGTACAAAATGTATTTTTAAATAAAAACAATACAAGATTTAGTTTTCCCCTAGAAGAATACCAAAATAACAAGAGGAAAATCATATTAATATTCAGGAATATAGTTTTCTTCTCTAACCTGACCACAACAGTGGCAAATACCTTCAAAATGTCCTTAAAATATTTAGATTTCATTCCTTAGCATATATTTGATTTTGGCAGCTTAGTTTTACGAATTTTTGTGAAATAATTAAATCGGTAGACTTAGTTGTTTCATCTGATTATGATATCCTTGTAAATATACATGTTCAAACAGTATTCCAAAATTTTTACATATTATACTGAGATGTGCAAATTTATATAAAATGTAGACTCCTCTGGGAGAACTGTTGAAATATAGTACTTATTTATTTTCAAGGTCTCTCATAAGAAACAATGAAAGACTTCTGTGCAAGTTTAATGAATTTAAAACTACTTCAACTTTTTATAAGTTTTATTAAATCCCCTTTCCATTTAAACTATTGCTGTAGTACAGAAGTTATTTCAGGGATTTCTAGTGATCTAGAGGAAACTCCAGAATGCTGCAGGCTGATGAAGGGCAAAATTGGACTATGCAATTGTTGTTTCTCACTTCAGTCTATGCAGCCCCATGCTTATCTCTTTTATATATTGGCATTCTGCTTCAGTTATGTTTGAAACAATAGTTTCTACTGATGAGAAGAATAACAATGAAAAATATCTGGTACTCAAAAATGGGCACAAGATCGCATGATGTGTTTTGTCTATATAGCCATCCTACATACAACACAAATAATTTAGATTTAATACGTTTTTCGTCTCTCTTCACTATATTGCAAAATACAAAGGGCAAAGATTTTAGTCTGCTGAAAGGTTGCAATGGCACCTACTCATGGCACCTTTCTGATATACATTAAATGCACCATAAATATTTGTTAAATAAATGGATATGGAGACTGAAAGCTATGTAATTCTTAATCTCTCAATGTTTTCTTTTTTTCTCTTAGAAAAAAACGGGGAAAAAATACTGTTACCTCAGTTGTAAAGAACAAATGAGATAATGTGCATAGAAATACTTCATAAGCTATTGAGCATAAACCATGAGGCACAATTATTACATAAAAGAATTTGTTTTCATTAGCTCAGCATTCAAAGACACAAAGAATGATACATGAATAAAGTTGTTGATGGTATTTTTTCCAGTAACCTCAATCATCATATATATTTTTTTCAATATTTGGGTAATTCACAAAGAGATGAGACCGAAAACTAGTAGATATAAGCAGATAAAGGTCCTATAGTTTTTCATGGGAAACAGAATGGCCCAATAAGAGAAAAGCAAAAGCAAAAATAAAACCAAAATTCTCCGCCCGAACCCGTGGCTTAGCAGTTAAGTGCGCATGCTCTGCTACTGGTGGCCCGGGTTCGGATCCCGGGGGCGCACAGACGCACCACTTCTCCGGCCATGCTGAGGCCGCATCCCACATATAGCAACTAGAAGGATGTGCAACTATGACATACAACTATCTACTGGGGCTTTGGGGAAAAAAAAAGGAGGAGGATTGGCAATAGATGTTAGCTCAGAGCCTGTCTTCCTCAGGAAAAAGAGGAGGATTAGCACAGATGTTAGCTCAGGGCTGATCTTCCTCACAAAAATAAAACAAAATTCTCTCTTGAGTTCAGACTATGATGTGGGATATATTGTTCCAACCAACCGGAGTAAATTTTAAAATAGCCCTACTGTTACTACACGTATAACATTGATTGTACAGAACACAATGGCACCTATAGAATGCTCTTACTAGAGGAAAGCAGAATGTTTCAACCATGGCCATTTTAATAATTATATACTCTCTATCAGAGTCTGTATTAGGCATTTTACATACATTATCTCATTTAATTGTCATGACAGCTCTAAGAGTTCCATATTATTTTTCTTATCAAGCCATAAAAAAATGAATGGGTTTGTACAAACTGACCCAAACAAAAAGTGGAGGATTTGAAACTTGAATTCCACTTTCTCCAACTCTAAATTGTGTGTTCATTCAATTTTGGAAAATGAAACCATACCCCAGTAAAAAAAAAAAAAAAAGGTGGAAATAATTTGGCAAAGCAAAACAATTGACTTAAAAACTGTGCTATAAATAATGTCCCTGTTACAAGGAAGCTCCATGTTAGCATAGAGGGAGGTGCTCAGAATACCACCAGAATTCAGATCAAGGAAAACTAAGAAAAATGAGGTCTGAACAAAACAGATCATTTCATTATTAAGAAAGTACTGAAAATGTATACCAGAATCCTAATGCAGTGTTTACAGTCATTGTCCAGATCTGTGCAATTATACTTGTATTGACAGTTTACTTCAATCTGTAAATTTTTTTCTATACTGTAGGTCAATCATATTTAACTTATCCTTTTATAGTCTTTCTAAAGTTTCAATTTCAAAAAATGTCCTGACTTGCTGGATAAATATAGCAAAGCCATAGTGGAATCATCTTCTCTTTCCTGTTAGAAACCACACAAAATCAGCAAGGAAAATAAAGTCCTAAATCTGCTGTAATTGATTGATTGATTGACTGAGAAAAGCTACATAAGCAAAAATGCATGTTTCTATATATAAATATATTCTCTATATTTCAATATTAGAGAAAACTCACCCTCAAAGTAAGCAGCCAATTGCAGGAAACACTAGCCAAAATACTGAATTTGGAGTGCAGGGACAGATTCCATAGTCATTTAATCTAACTGTTGAGAAATCAGTGGAGGCAGAGTTGTAGGAAAAACTTCTCCTGGGCCTGATTTGGTTCTGAGAGGCAGACACAGAGAAACATAGAAAGCCATATGTGAAGGGAGCAGTCTGTCTCTGTGGGAGCAGCCTAAAAGAGACTCTGAATTTTAAAATCTAGAAAGCTACCACTTTTTCATCCGCTATTGGAAAATATTGCAAATGGCTCGTTCAGAAACTATAATTCATTCAATGATGAATAATTTAAAGGAGACGGCACAACCTTTATACAAAGATCAAAATAATCCAGAAAATAGAAGCAACTCTTCTTAATAGATAAAAAATAACTCCATGGGAAAATGTTGCCACATAGCAGATGAAAATTGTAAATAAAAATTTCACTATTAACGCTGTTCAAGATGTCCAATCAACCAGACCACTAATGATATAGTGTTAATTATCGTAAGATTTATCTCACTGTTCATGAACAGTCATACAGTGGTATCTTTCTCTAGAGTGTTTCATCTGAACCGCTGAAGCCTTCTTTTTGTATTAGCGCTTAGAAATATACACACTGAAATTTCTGGGTGGAGCTCAGATGCAGATCTTAGTTTATGTCTTATAAGTAAAGCACCTAACTCAGTGAACTTTCTCCAATCATTTTCAAAGCAAGGAGAAAACCAGCTGTTCTGCCTAGATGGCAATCATTTACATGATTGTTGGGTGTTCTCTAGCAAATTTTTCACAGTGGGAGACTTTTTACAGATAAGAAATTCATCAGTGACAGAGGAATAGATTGCAAAACAGTCTAGTTAAATGTTATTATAGGGAAATTGCACATTTTGTCTATTTAAACATTATTGCTTTGTTTTGGAGTGTAGGTTCAAATAAGCTATAGAATATAAAGTTCTCAAGAGTCATTTTCTTTAAGAAACTGGCTAGGTTAAAAATCCACTTTTGTCAGCAGAAAAACTGTTTAGCTAACTGTTTGTAATCCTTAGCCAGAGAAGAGCAGAGGGAATCAAACTCCATCAATTGTGTGATAAATAGCCTGGGCGGTAGAACTTGCAAGCAGAGGGTAGTCATGAAAGAGAAGCACATGTGCCAGACAATATTTTTATCCTGTAAATTAAAGTCATGGGATTGAGTGGCAGGGAGGTTGAAGTAGAGGGCACATTCATCAGGTTTGAAAAAAATTTTCCTTTTGGTTTCAGTTTTATTTTGATTCAAGCAGTGAATAAATTCGAAAAAGCTCCTCTTACCCAATCCGTATGGGTGTAAATAGCTGAATCCTAGGGAGATCAGTTCAGTTCAGCAGCTCAGCTAATTGAAAAACATTGACACCCACATTGACCTGCTTCTGTCTTACCTCTGAGGCCACGAGCCTCACATTGGCAGGAGCAGCTGGGGTGGCATATAGAACACATCAAGTTCTGTCTGAGCATAAGCAGTTTTTAGAGAAATGGAAGGGTGATAACCAAGGATAGATAAACAGCAAATGGTATCACGTAAAAATAATCAATGGTACTTTAAAGTACACGTGGTAATATTTTTCTTTAATACTTGCATTAAAATACCATCCGATTTTAAACAATTTAAAGAAATAACTTGCATGTGTATGTATATGTGTATTTACACTATGATTTTGACAAAATAAGCCATGAGCTTTTGATATGTTTTGTTACTTTTAACAAATGTAGTTGACAAATTTTGACATGTTGTCTACATTTTAGGCCCTCTCTGTTCAAAATTTTTGTCATAAATATTATCATTCTTATCTGTCAACTAAAATTTTAAGAACGTCCATTGAAGTCAATTTAAAATTCTTGAAAAAAAGTGTACAATAAATTTTGCAGTCTAGATGCAATTATAGTGATAATTGTCTTTGTAAAGAACAGAAAAGGATAGTAAAAAATGTAAGAAAAAAGAGAAGGAAAGAGAAAAAAAGAAATTCATCAGAGAAATATAGAAAGACAGCAAGATATAAGGATGTAGAGAGATTTCATTCTCAGCACAGACAATGGGAATTTTATTCTCATATATTCTCCTCCAACCACTGAAATATACTTGAGCATTCTGATTTGTCTTTCATTTTTAAAAGAAATCTGAGCTTGAGACAGAGATATGTAATATTTTTTATCAACTTCCTTCTGCTTATTTTTGTTACATTTACATTTTCTTGTATGGAGGTCAAGTGTTCTTTCTCTATCTCTCTCTAGAGCAAAATGCTTTAAATTAATGAACTGGACTCATTTTCCCAATCCCTCTTCTGTGATTGTCTCTTGAAGCTATTACAATTAGACTTCCGTTCCCTTCATTCCACCCAAATAGCTCTTGTTAGCGTTACCAGTAACATACAGTTAAATTAATCCACTGGTGATTTTTCATTCTTTATCTGTCTTGACTGATCTGTAGCATTTGACAAAATAGATAACCTCCTTTTTCTTGAAAACATATACTTTGTTTGCTTTCTGGGCCCACACTACTACTCTCTCACTAGTCTCTTTTTCTCAGTCCCTTTTCCAGCTTCTCCCTCTTGTCCTATTTTCTGTTGGATGGATTACCTCCCCCAGGGTTCAGTTCTCTTCCATTTTATTAGACTAGTTAGTACATTTACATTTAGTATAATATTTATATGGCTGTACTTCTTCATTTTCTGCCCTTGTTTGGTTAATTAAATAGTTTCTAGTAGTCCATTTGATTTCTCTATTGACTTTAGTCATACATTTATATATATGTTTATATATATATCCATACATGTATATGTACTTATATATGTACATATTCATTATATATTGTGATTACAGATTACAATATACATCCTTAACTTATCCTATTTTACTTATATTTAATATTAAACTACCCGATATAAAATGCAAGAAGCTAGCAACAGTTCCATTAAACGTCTCATTCTTTTTTGTTGCATATATATATATATGTATATATATGCATATATATTCATTCAGATTTTCTATCTAGTGTCATTTCCCTTCAATCTGAAGAACTTCCTAAAATGTTACCCTTTACTATTACTTTCAGTTCAATTTTTCTGTCAATAAATGTTCTCATCTTTTCCTTTTCCAAAAATATCTATTTTTTTTTCAGATAAATGCTATTTGTGTTGGATATAAAATTCTTGAATAACTAACAAAGTGCTTTTTCAGCAGTTTAAAGATATTGTCTTCTTGTCTACATTTCCCCTTGATCAGAAATCAGCTATCAGTTTTATTTATTTTTTCCCTGTATATTATATGTTCTTTTCTGTGCTCTTTTCAAGATATATTTTTGTCTTACAAAGTTTGATTTTGATGTGCTTAGGAATGGCTGTATTTTATTCAATTTGTTCAAGGTACACTGAGTTTCTAGGATCTGTGCATTGATGTTTTTTGTAAATTTGGTTATATTTCTTTGAATATTTTTACTGTTATATTCTCTATGTTTTCTTAATCTTAGACTTAATTACACTTGTGTTTGACCACCTGCCATTGTCCCACAAATTACTGATGCTCTGTTCAATTTTTCCAATATTTTTCTTTCTTTTTATCAAATTAGATATGTCATTGATCTTTCTTCAAGTTCACTGACCCTTTATTTTGCAGTATCTGATTTCCGTTAATCTTTTCTAGTTGTATCATATATATATTTTTTATAGTTTTAGAATTTGTTTATTCTAGTTTCCATTTCCCCTGGAGGTTTTCCAGGTATTCATTCATTATGTCTATCTTTTCCTTTAAATCATTAACCATATTTATAATAGCTGTTAAAAATTTCTTACCTGCCAATGTTAACATCTGCAGTCATCTCAAATTTTATTTTTAGTGACTTTTCATTAACTTATAATGAGTCATATTTTCCTGCTTATTCACATGTCAAGTATTTTATGCTTGACATTGTGGATTATACTTTGTAGGATGTCTGGATTTTGTTTTCTTCTATCAAATATTATTGATTTTTGTTTTGTCAAGAATATTCTTGATTGAGTCAAATTTGGTTTTATTCTTTGTTTCATCAGCATGTCTATTTCTTTTCTTTCTTTCTTTTTAATTTTGTGCTTTATCTTCAATCCAGGACATTGTGCTAACTTCAATGCTATGGGCTTTTAGAATCTCAAGTGAGTGATGAGCTGCCAAGCCATGTCTAATTTTCATTGGCAAGAAAAGAATCCTGTCATCTTTCAATATGTCATGACCTCTAGAATCCTTGTTCTGATCTCAGACCCCTAGCAACTGCTTCCTGTTAGACCTCGTTGGAGTGTTACCCTATGTATGTACAGCCCAGCTCTCAGACAAATAACCTCAGGGAACTCTTCTGCATATTTTCACGGCTGCTTTCTATGCATCTCTCTAGTAACCTGATAGACAAATTTTAGCCAATTCAGCAGACTCTGCTTTTGCCTTCTCAGCTCAGCAAGATTGTCATTTCGTTAGGCAATAATTCAGAACATATTCTTATTCAGAACATTTGGGTGAACATAGGGTTCACAGTATTTATTTTTTCTCATGGATCACAGCTCTGTAATGCATATTGCTCAATGCTTGAAAACAGATCCACATGTTTTGTCCATTTTTATATAGTTCGCTTTAGGAGGTCAAGTCTGATACCAATTACTCTGCCACAGCTAGAAGCCAAAATCTGTCCCTCTCATGTGCAATTGTCTTCTCAATTAATTTAAATTCCTGATCATCACTAATAAATGAAGTCATTTTCTTCACAGTTAATGGCAACACTTTACTTCCAGTTGCTCAGACAAAATCTTGGAGTCTTTCTTGACTCCTCTTTTTCTCATGCTCTACATCCAATCCATCAGCAAATTCTAGTATTACCTTCAAAATATATTCATCATATTTCCTCTTTTCTGGCCTGAATTACTGCAGTATCTTTCAAACTGGGTTCTACCTTCTGTCTTTACCCTCTCAAGGTTGTCATTATCCTATACAGCATTTTTGTGCTTATTAGAAAAAAATGTCACCCATGATCAGAAACTTTCACTAGTTTTTCATCTTACTCAGAAAAAAAATCCCCAAGTTCTTGCAGCAGCCTACGAAGACACAGGATCCCACTCATTATTATCTCTATCTCCTATCAGTCTTTCTTTGTTTACTCTTCCTTTGTAACACTGGCTGCTTTATTGTACTTGCAATGGATGAAGTTTATTTCTCTCTCAGAGCATCTTCACAGAATGATCCTTTTGGCTAGAATGATTTTCCCCAAACATGCACATTGGTCTCTGCCTAAATATCACTTTTTCAATGAGGCTATATCTGATGTCCTCATTTAAAATGGTGTTTTCTCCTAATCTTATCCTAAACCATAACCACCACCTGGGAATCACTAACCCTCTTTCATAACCATTCTATTAAATCAAAAGAACATAAGAATTTAAATAGATAGACAAGTAAATAGGATTTGTAATAGATTTTTGTAGGTTTTGCTATATGGTTTTTGTTTTTCTTTTCGGTACAAGAACTGTACATTTGCTTTCAGGGAACAATCTTTCCCAAATTGGACATTGTCAGGTCTGGATCCTATCCCAGTGTTATTAACTATTTAATAGTGTCTTTTAGTTACTATATTATTAGATTTATTTTAAAGTCATCGTTCTCTTATTCCTCCTGATTCTCAAGTTATGTAATTAATTTTAATAACCAGAACTCTGTAATCTTATATTCCATCAACTTTTATAGACATACCTATTGCCTTACCATTATGAAATGACTCCTGTCTGTCACGTGTGTGGGCTAAAGAAGGCTCCTTTTTTTATCATCTTATTTTGATAAGGACAGCCAAATATCTAAAATATGTATCAATATTAATAATATGTAGACATGCATAAGCATTAAATTAAGAATTTATTGAGTTCAAATATTAACTCACTTCCTCTTGTTAACCCTTGTGGACATTATAAATCTTAATGTAATTTATCTTCTACATTTCTGTTTTTCCACATACACTTTAATTCCTCAAGGGCACATCTAGTCATAATGTCTGGCATATAGTGTGTTTGGTCTGCTAAAAATATATTGAGATACCAACAGGAAGATTGTAAGATATGGGTCTGATTGTTAGGAAAAAGGTTGATGATAGACTGAGGAATTTAAAGGTATATTTTCCCATGGCATGGCCTAGATAAAAATGGCTCTAGAAAAATAGATTGCTGTTTGATGGGGACTACAATAAAATATAAAAGTTTGTCTTAGTTTAATAATGTTTTAATAATAAATAGGTAAATGTAAAAAGTACAGCATTTTACGAGGACACTGGAAAAATAGATTAACTTAACACCAATTGTTGTCAGCAATATATGATAGAAATGAAACATCTAGTCACTTCATATTTTAAAGATGTGATAATGGAAGGAAATAGCAGCAAGAAATTAGTGTACACCTAATGTGGGTGTACTATGAAAGTGCAGAGAGAGCCCCATGGAGAACAAAGAGAGAGAATTTATGGGAGGAGAGAATTTTGATTTTATAAAAATATGTAAAAACAAGCTAAGAGCTTCTCGAATATGGGGCAAGTAATTTTTCCTCTGGCAAGCCCATCAACATCATAAATAAATTGGTGTAAGAAAACTCAACATTTCCTTATGTCTTCTACCTGCCGGTTTCATTGAACATAGCTACAATGACAGGTCCCTAGAGGGTAAATGGCACAATTAATTCCCTTGGTGTCCTCGTAGTGTCAATAACCTGGTTTGGGATTTTTATCTTTGTGGGAAGCTGTTGCCTCAGCTAATCTTCCTTGAACCTTACTATTGGCAAGGTGAGTTGAGATCAAACTAATTAGAGATAAAGAAAGGCCATGGATCTGAATTTATAGTATAAAATAACAGTTCTCAAAGTGTGGTTCTTTGACCACTAAAAATTTCTGAGACTCAAGGCATTTATAAAGTCAAAAGACATTATTCGCTTATTTCATTGTGTTGACATTGGCACAATGGTACAAAAGCAATCTTGGGTTAAACTTTTGGCATTTTAGCACAAATTAAGTCAGGGGCAACAAACTGTACTGACAGTATTTGTATTCTTCACTTCCACGCCTTTGCAGTAAAGGAAATGCCAGTTTCCATTAAGGATATCTTGATAAAACAATAAAAAAAAAATGTTGATTTCATTAAATCTTGGTCCTTGGGTACATGTCCTTTTAATATTTTGTGTGATGAAATGTGATGTATCCCAAAAACATTTTGCTATATTACAAAGCACAATGATTTTCACTATGAAAAACACTTATGTGATTTTTGTGATTGGTGAGCTGAGCTGGCCACTTTTGTCATGGAACACCATTTTTTCTTGCAACAATGACTGGCACACAAACAATGGTTAATCAGATATTTTCACCTATCAAGAAAGAAAAGATCTTGTCATTTTAAGGAAAATAATTCATAACATTTGATGTTAATAATGAAATTCAAGTTTTCAAGTAAAAATTTGAATTTTGGAAAATTTGTATCC
This sequence comes from Ceratotherium simum simum, assembly GCF_057802395.1. Lineage (NCBI taxonomy): Eukaryota > Metazoa > Chordata > Mammalia > Perissodactyla > Rhinocerotidae > Ceratotherium > Ceratotherium simum. The sequence goes on from NC_141901.1 coordinate 82,969,263, forward strand.
ACCACTGTTAGCTTGAAAGCTTCCTGATATTTAAAGAATTCTTTTTTCTAATGAAATCAGTGGAGATATTAACAAACATGATTTTTTGATATTGTATAATGAAACGTGTCAACTTTTCAAAGATTTGCGTAATTTAATGAACCAATAATCTTCCAAGTGACCAATGTGTGATATCACAAAATCATGCATACTTAAAACATCAGTTCAAAGTGCAAGGCAGATAGATTTCAATGTAACTGTGTGAAATGTTCCTCACTTTCTTTTGGCCCTCACCAGCAGGACCCTCCACGTCCAGAACAGTCTTTTAAAGGCAATTTAGCCTCTCTCATATGTTTCCAAAATCCTCTCAGTCTCTGCCTGCTGCCCAGTAATACAGCCACTCCCATTCCTACATTTATAGGTATCTGTACTTCAGCAGCTCCCTCTCAAGATATCACAATCTGCTTTAGTTATCTATTGTTGAGTAACAAATTACCACAAATTTAGCAGCTTAAAATAACACTCATTCCTTTGGATTCTGAGTCTAGGCATGGCTTATGGGTCCTCTGCCTCAGGATGTCTCACAAGGCTGCAATTAAAGGTTCTGTAAGGGCAAGGGTCTCACCCACAGGCGCTGCTGGGAAAGGATCCACTTTCAAGCTCTCGTGGTTGTTGGCAGGATGTGGTTTGTTGCAGGTTGTTGGACTGAGGACCTCTATTCCTTGCCAGTTGTTGCCATAGGTCACTCTCAGTTCCTTACCATGTGGGCTTCTCCAGCTTGGCTGCTTGCTTCATCAAAGCCTGCCCTCTGAGCAGACAATAGAGCTAGTCTCTAGGCAGATGAAAGCTACAATCTTAGGTAACCTAATCACCAGAGTGACGTTCATCTCCTTTGCTGTATTCTTTTGATTAGAAGCATGCCACACCGAAGGGCAGATGTAATACAAGAGATTGAGACCCAGGACATAGAGATTGTTGTGGGGCCACCTTGGAGCCTACCTGCCACAGTTATTGAGGTTGATTTTGTTGGTTGTTGGAATTACTTGTGTATTCCTTTTTTGTTATTTTCGATTATATGCAATTTCTTAATATTTCTTAACTTGCATTGCTTTCATATTAACATAAATTATAATTTTTGTTGGAAGGAGACTTCCATCAAAATCAGCTAAAAATGTATGATATTGTATATAACATTTTGCCCTTGATTCTAAGACGGTCTGAGTCAAATTTGACATTGAATTGTGGTATCTGTGTTAATCCTGATAGTTAGCCTATTTTTTTCCTTTTATCCAAGTCCCTGTTTACTTAATTATATTTAATAGCAATATATAAAGGTTGTAACTATCTTAAGTATAAAAAACTTATGTTATTTCTAATAATTCTGGATTGAGGACATATCTATATCTGTATCAGTCTAGATAGTAAAGCATAATAAAATCACTGTATTCGATAGTTTGGCTTTCTTTAAAACTCTACATCGTTTGTAAATGTCCTTTTCTCTTATAGATTCTTAGGACACAACCACTCTATAATACTTTATTCTTTACAAACAATGGTAATTTGCTTGTACATTGATTCTATAGTTTTCAATTATAGGGACATGTGTCATATGTCTAAAAGGTTGCCGTGAAAGCTATTTGAGATGTCTAATCTCCACAAAAATTCAGTAATCCTAGGTCTTAAAACTGAAGATACAATTTCATATGCCAGAACATTCCCTTTGACCCTAACTTTGAATATGGGAGTTTCAAGGGCTTTTTATTCTATTCTGTATGACTAGATTTTGAGGGCAAATGCTATCATATCTCTAGTTTTCTGATTAATTTCTTGACAACTCCTTGTGGTTATAGCAGAAAGACTAGTACCTCCCTCTGAATCTCTATCATGAATTATTCAAGAAGTATGAGGAGGCATACTCAATCTGACAGGCGTCACCAGTCCTACTCTGAGAACTAAAAAAATAGACAACTAGAAACCAGATTGGTTTCACTGACTTTATCAGTCAAGATTCTCCTGATTCACTCACACAGTTTTGAGGGCTAGCAAGTCTGAAATTTGTAAGGCAGGCCAGAAGGATAGAAACTCAGGCAAGAGTTGATATTACAGTTTTGAGGCAGAATTCATTCTTCTATGGGAAACCTCAGCTTTTGTTTTAAGGCCTTCAACTGATTGGATGAGGCCCATCCATACTGTCAAGGCAATCTCCTTTACTTAAAGTCAACTGTAGATGTTAATCTCATCTACACAACACCTTCACAGCAATGTCTAGACTAGCATTTCACCTATAGCTGGGCCAAATAGACACATAAAATTTAACCATCACATTTCCATACACTTTTGAAATTGCTCCTGCATGCTGTAGCAGATGCTGTGAGTATTTTAGTGATGACGTACCCGGTTTTAGATCCCTGCCAGCCATGTACTGCTGCTGTCTTATTCTAGAGCTCCAACATTACAATTCAGAAAAATTATTTTCTCAAAGTATAACCAGAGTGCTAGGAAGTTGGGATCCATTTGCACTTCTAGTCACATAAATTGCCAACCAGCCTTCTCCCATGGCACTCAGTGTCTCATATCGACTTGGAGTTACTGGCTTTCTGCCTCTATTTATTAATGGAATTTTATTTCAAGAATCTCTTTGCTCTTTGATCCCACTCGTCTTCAGTCAGGGAAACCCTTTATATATCACAGCAAAATTGCTTGACTTCAAATTAGTTCCTACAAATAGAAAGCTCATTTCCTCGCCAGTCCTTTCCATAGAATATTTTCTCTGCCTGGAACAATTGCCCTTTCTCTTGTGCCCCAACTTTTACTTGGTTAACTCCTCATATGTTAACCTGCTCAACTATGACTTTGCCCTAGAAGCCTTTCCTGATCACCCGGTTTAAGGTGATCACCACTCTCTTACTCCCACTCTTTATACTCTCCTGTTATCACACACTTTTTACTTAATCACACTACTAAGGAGGTTTTTTGTTTTCTGTTGTTGCAGGGGGTAGGGGAGGGAGTTTGTGTTTGTTTTTGCTTTTAGGTAATGATTTATTTGACATCTGTCTTCCGTGCCCAGTACCACGTTTAGATTTAAGTAAGAGAGGCCTCTGCAATGGACCCATGCTTTAGCGGCTCCATTTGGGTCTTCCTAGGTGTGTTCCTCTTCCCATAGGTTGAAGAGTTTGTGGGGTCATGAGGATCTGCTTACAGTTTGCCATTTTCTTTTCCTCTGACTGCACTTTGGGTACCTAGCACTCTGGAGTTCCCTACTCAAATGGTCACAAGCTCTCTTCTGAAGGTGGACCTCTAAACCCAAAGGATGGCCAAAGGGAAGTGTGGGTATGGATGGAGCTTGAAACTGTGGTTTGGGATGTCCATGTATGTGAAGTAAGGAAACACCATAGGGTGGGGCAGAGGGACACTTTAGGAAAGAAATAGGGTATGGGAACTTGTGTGCTGAGAGCTGAGGGCTAAGACCAGGAGCTGACTCAAGCTATATCACCCAGGTCTTGGCTAGAATTCTGAGAAATCCAACAATTTTAAATTCAAACCTGGCCTGCATCTCGTTGTGAAGATATATTTGGCAAAGTAAAAGGATAGAGCATATTTTACTTAGTAATAATTTATAATTTTTAAATATTTTAACATGTGGTACTTTGCTTTGTCTATGGTAGATTGTGCGCTTGACGAGGAAAAGGACTCTCTCTACGTTGTTTACTACTCTTCCCAGATCATGGAACATGCCATACGGTGAAGACGTGCCTTAAAAACATTAAATAAAAAATTCTAGATTAGAAGTTTTTTTGTTGTTAGTGCCCTGGAGTCGATTCCACTCCTAGTGACTCTTGGTGGAACCCGGCCAGGTCTTTTTGCACCATCCTCTCGTCTTCTGGAGCTGTATCAGACAATGTTCTGCTGCTATTTACAGGGTGTTCATGACCAATTTTTTCAAAAATGGGTGCCAGGTCCTTCCTTCTAGTTTGTCTTAGTCTGGAAGCTTCACTAAACCTGTTCACCATGGATGACCCTGCTGGTATTTGAAACACCAGTGGCATAGCTTTCAGCATCACAGCAACACACAGCTGCCACAATATGACAACCGACAGACAGGTGGTGTGATTCCTTGAGTGGAAAACAAACCTGGGCCATGGTGGTGAGAACACCAAATCTTATCCACTAGACCACCAGATTAGAAGTTAGGAAGATCAAGTTCCTGTTCTCTGGCTGCCTCTAAATCACTATTCGGCTTTATAAAAATTCTTTGGTCTCTTGACTTTCATTGTAAAATGTGAGAGTTTGAATTTGATTATTGCTAAGATATAGTCCAGATGTAAAATTCACTTATAAAAGTTTTTATTAATATGCACTGAAGTGTATTTAACAAAGAAAAATAAATTGGAGCCAGGAGACATAATAATCTTAGTTCAAAGCAAAGGTGATTAAATTCAACACCTGAACATCAGTCTCTCGGATAACCTGTGTATTTCTGCTATAATGTTAAGCTTTCAATTATTATTTCTCTGAGGAACTCCAGGAGGAGAGGCGAATCGTGTTTATTTCTCCCATTTTGCAGGATGAAGAAGCAGAGCGAGAGAAGATTGACTGTCTCCACACTTACCAGAGGGGCAAAGGCTGGTTTTGCTGTCAGAGCTTGGTTCTCCTGGGGACTCGTCTCAGCTTGTGAACTGAGTTACTCCTCATAGCTGGGACTGGAGGGAAGCCCGCAGCAGTGGCTCTACGTGCTGCTTTCTCCTCCTGTTCACGTATGAGTCACTTTGGAAGATTGTTTTCCAAAAAGTCACAGAAATCTGATAAATGGCACCTTCAGTTTAAAAACATATGCTCACTGCTTTTTCTCTGTTCTAGTCATCTATATGTTAACCTTGCCGTATGTTTTTTAGTTGTCTCTTCTAAAAGATATATGCCTTTAATATATTAGTTCTCTATAATTGTCAGCTTATATCTTTCTTTATGCAATACAATTTCTCTTTTAGTCTAGTTAATTTCTGTATTTATAGTTCCAGAGCAGAAAGAGAGAATATCTTATTTTATAGGAAAATAGTTTGTTCTACTGTCATCAAGGTGTCCAGGTTTAATTTTCCTAGATCTGAATTGCTCTTCATTTTATTTTTAGTTTTGTCTTTTTTTGTGTGTTAAAATTGTCAAAACAGAAAATGTAAGAATAATGCTGAGTTCTAACAATGGTTAGTGTCACATATTTCAGATATTGAAATTTATAAGAAATCTTTATGAATACTTCTGACTTATTAATTTTTTTAAATTTCTCACAAAACTATGTGTATGCATTTAAAAATATTGTTATATTGATAAATTTGTAATGCTGAGTAGATCTTTCAATCTGGATCTACACTTCATTTTTTAGCTGAATGAAAGAATAATAGATGTTTGAAGATATAAATGAAATTTTCAAGTTCGTTCAAATTAGCACTTCATTTACAAATAGGTATTTCAATCAAATAATAAATATTAAACTTTTACTAAATATAATGTTAGCTAAAATGAAAATATGCACAAGACATAGCCCCAAACTTATGGAAGTCCCATAGAAAGTACCTGGCAACCATATAAATTACCAATTTTCTGCCAAAGTTCAGATATTAAGATTATTTTCCTAAATTTATACCTAAATATCCTTCAATATTTATAACTATAAGATTTATTATTTAAATACAGTTATAAATCATTTATCTGAGAGAGAAAGAGAGAAACACAGAGAGAGAGCGTCTAAAATAGGGAAATAAAAATTCAGAATTCAAAGAGAAGAATATTTAACAGTGAACAGAAGTGGCCAAGAAGTTTTTCTGGCCTTGAAACTATCAGTATCTATATTCACAAGCTTATTTTCAATTAGCTAATTGCATGATTATATTATCTAAATGAGCCATTTTTACTTTTTTTTTTTAATTGATGCTTAGAGACTTTTTCTTATTCCCTCTTTGAATTCTCTTCAAATGTCAAAAGCAAACTTTTGGAACCAAATTATAGTATCAGTTTTCCTACTTTATGTAATTCCATGATGCTCTGGTGGTAATAAAAGGAAACTTGATACACACTTTCTGCTCCTTTTAATTTTATCTCTTATTCAGCTTACCAGCTTCTCAATAGTTTGCTTTTTTAGCATCGTTTACTGTTAAATGAAGTAGATGTGATAGTGATTAGGATTGGGGGTGGATCATTGAGGTGGAATGTAAAAGAAAACAGTTCATGATAATTCCTTCTGTTAGGACTCTAAACTTATTTGCTGACTAATAGACTTGTCGAAATAAATTTTTTTAAAATGTTAAACAGGCAGACACATTAGTCTAGACATATATACTGAAATATTATTGGGTTGTTTTGTTTGTTTTGGTGAAGGGAATTTCAGATGAGTTAGAAAGGCATGTTTTACCAACATAAACTTATACTAATATAGTTACCAACACATAATAATTTTATTTATGTCAAATAACCTTTAAAAAACTACTAATTAAATCTGGATTACATTACTGGATTTTTTATTTGTTACCCTAGAAATGTTACCTGCTATGAAACTCAACACTGTACTATGATCCTAAAACATTGCTCCTCACACACACAGCACTTTTTCCTGGTCTAAAAAACTATCTGTCTCTTGGGGCCTCCAAATTTTCTTGTAAAACCTACTAACATTTTACGTTCTATATACTTGTTATACACTCATAATACTTTTCCTGTATGCTGATGATTTAGAGCTGACTGAGTGCTTGATTTAGATAATGCATTAGGGATTATTTCCATTAAAATTAGACATTCGTTGATTGGTCAAAAATCTAACTAACTACCACTTTTGGAAATTAGTGGAGTCCTTAAGACCAATGGTAAAAAGAAACTGTACTTATGCACTTATTCTAGTTGATAAAATTCTTTTCCATGACGCCACAGGTTAACAGTTTTGAAACAGATATACACATATACATATGGAAATCACATATACATATGTGGAATTAAACAAATGAATAAATGGATAGTGGATGATGGGAACCAGGTTTATTACTGTTAGAGTGGGAGGTTACAGATAAGCAAGGAAGCAAGACTAGATTGTTCCATGTGTTAATGGATTAGAATTAGAGAAATTAGTATGAACTCATGTTTAGCTTAATATAGATACAGATAGAAGCATATCTAAATATTTATAGATATGTATATGTGCATATGTTAGTATAGCCGCATGTGTTTCCTTGCTCTGTCAGCTGAGAGTCCCTACAAGTGAGGACACTCCAGAAGCAATGAGCACAACTAGCACTCAGATCTTTGTTTCTAATATTATTCCTTAATAAAAGGAACCAGGACTTCTTGGAGAAATAGCTGATATGAGGACTGGGGCAAGAAATATATCAGATAGGGCTAGAACATCTTCTAGTGCCAAAGGAAGGAAGCAAGGAAATACTCAACAAAATATAATGGTGCTATGTGATAGAAACAGGAGAGCCAACTGAAAGAACTCCTGATAAATAAAGCTGGAAAAATTTGAACAACAAAATAAAGAAAGTAGTATTGGATTATAATCCAAAGTATAAAATAAATAACTGTGAGGCCATACTGATATAAATAAATGATTGAATGAAAAAATGGAGAATAAACAAATTTCCTGTGCAGAAGAATTCCAAATTATATATGTGGATACTGTGTCCTAAGGAGATGGAGATACCTCCCTACTCCTTAAGTGTGTGCTGCACATAGTGACTTCCTTTCCAGGAGCACAGTACAAAGAAAGGGGAAAAAACAAAAACTTAACAGTGGTGAAACCTGACCTGCAAGACCGCAACGAGGTGTTCAAGGTTGACATCAGCAATGGTAAATATTTTGATGGTATGCACCTTTGATATGAACTGATAAACATGGCTCTTTACCTCTAGGGTATCCTTCCAAAAAAAACTGCAAATCCTTTTTAATCATGAGAAGAACAAGGGACAAATTCTAATAGAGGGCCATCCTCCAAAATACCTAACCAGTAATTCTCAAAACTATCAAGGTCACTAAAATCCAGGAAGGTCTGAGAAACTGTTACAGCTACGAAGAGGCTAAGGAGACATGATAAATCAATGTAATGTGGTATCCTGGAACAGAAAAACGACATTAGGTAAAAACTATGGAAATCTGAATAAAGTATGTACTTTAATTTATAATAATGTAGCAATATTGGTCCATTAATTATTGGTTCATTGGTTCATTAATTATGATAAACGTACTATACTAAAGTAAGACGTTAGTAACAGGAGAAACTGTGTGTGGGTGTATGGGAATTCTCTGTACTATCTTTCCTATAGATTTCCTGTAATTCTAAAACTATTGTAAAATTAACAATTTATTTGTAAAAACATCTGCATTAAAATAAAAAGGAAAAAATCCAACACCCTTCTATAGAATTATTTCTAAAAGCAAATTAGTTTTGACTTACAAAACTCCTATTTACAGCCACTTTCCAAACTGCCATTTGTGTGGCATTCAGAACGGTCTATTTTGTAACACCAAACAAACCGTGAACTCTTAAAAGAAAGCTTACGATCACCTTCACAAGGAGAAAAACTTGAGGGAAAAATTTATTATATTTTTTATTATAAAATTCAGATTCCAGTGTTAGCAATCTACTGTTTCATTAATGTTTTAATCATTTATGAAAGCATAGTCTAGCTTATTAATAATATAATGCTTCAATACAATGTTCAAGAAATATGCACTTTTAGTTCATAAGAAATGGAAATTATGCTTTAAATTGCAAAATATATCATACAGAAGAGTATATACCATTTATATATAGTTTAAACAATAATAATCATAAAATATGCTTGCGTCCTCACCATCGAGATTAGAAAGGTAGAAAACTATTAGCTCCTTGGTATTCCCTGTTTCTTTGATTACATTCAACTATCTTAACTTCTGTGTTAATCATTCCCCTTGAGTTTCTTTTAATTTCTATCTGCCATGCATGTATACCTCAAACCACATATTGTTTAGTTTTGTAAAACAAGAACCAACCACGTGCCTCCCTACTTAAAGAAAGTTCAATATTGTCAATATTGGTTGGAAGCTCCTAGGAAACATAAATTGAATGGAATCTCTGGCACACTATATAGTTCCAGGTTCCCTGGAAGTTTATAGGAGTCCTTTCTGCATAATGCACTGGGAAAAGCATGAGTTACTAGAGAGAGAGGGCTCATCACAGTTGGGAAAGTGGCAGCGATGCAGTGTGGACCATGGGCTGGATGTCTAATAGGAATATAGTCAGCGGGAGTCAGCTAACGTCTGTTTTATGCATTTAACCTCCCTATGAGCCATCCCCAGTTCTCAAGAAAAACAAAAACAAAAACTTCTCTAGGACTCTCCTTAGGTTACCCAATGCAGACAGGCATGGAAGAGACAGCAGAAACTTAACCCATTGTAAAGACGAACCAGGCACAGTAAAGAATCTGCTTTCAATGTTTCCCAGAAAAGACCCTTTATTCTACACCTCCAGGGATAGACGTTCAAACTAGGAGTGTGAGAGGGCTTGAGTGGGGAAGTCGCCCAGTGACATGACGGTGGAAAAGAGATGTGGAAATCTAAACAATTTTCAAGTGGTTTTCAACCAGCCTTTATTTTAACCCCCTCCACTGCACTCCCACCTCCAGAGGCACACAATATGTGAGTTCCTCATCATTTTAAGGGTTTTTACTCTGTAATTTAGGTTCTTTTTCAATACTCTATTATGCTGGATGAAGATTTAGCTTTCTTTGTTGTACTAAATCAGTTACCATTCAACCATCCGTTTTGCAGAATTCAAAAGTTTTGCTGTTATTTCCTTTCCTGTTCTCCCAATCCTTGTGATGCACACATGCATGCATGCACGCACACACACAATTTTGATTTAATCCTTTGACAGTAGTGTTTGTAGGGTTTCAGATCAAAACCAAACTAAATATATGTGTTCATTCTGTCATCTTAAACCATAACTTCAGAATTGAAATTGCTATTGTAAAATGATAAAATCACAACTGACATAATCTTTTGATTTCAACAGTGGAAAAGTGTGTGCTATGATTGACCAGACAGTAGTATTAAAACTGTTCAAATAAATGGTGTCCTTTTGCTCATACCATTATCTCCCACTCTCTTCTAGATAAATCTTAAATGTAGAACAAAACCCCACCAATAGATACATGGCTATTTAGGATAGTAAAGATCAATAATTGGATCTTCAGGAATCAGTTTTTCAATAGTCTCTCATTCTCAATGAACAAATCTCAATAATTCATTATAACTGTAAACTGAGATGTCAAAGATCATATTGCTCCCAATTCAAGATTTTGAAAACTAGAAAAGCATTTTTATTTTTCTAAATAACTATACCAGCATTAACTGGTATTCAAAATGAGCCATTAATAAATGTACAAGGAATTGAAATTTGCCAAGTTTATGACATTAACACTATAGTTATGTTACTAAAAATCTAATAGAAAATTTAGAGAAAGTTATTATACCTATTAGAAAACATACTCGTTAGGGAAATTTATTACTTGACTTCTGTCACTCGGTTATAGAACCACCTTATCCTGAATTCCCACATGTTGTGCCATTTCTTTTTTCTTTTACAAATAGGAGAGAATGGCAAGTGAGCACGTAATTTTAACTCTCTGCAATAAGTGCTATGGTACAGGTACGCACTGAACGCTATCTGTATGGAGGAGGAGGGCCAGGCTGGGGGACATTGGTGTCACCAAACCTGCAGGGAAGGAGAAATGCCTGAACTGAGTCTTAAGACATTAGTAAAAGTTAGAGAGATAAGGAAGGAAAGAAGGGACATTCCAGACAGAAGAAATTAAGCAAAAGCAAAGGAAGAACACTTCTATGGCTAGGCCACCTAGAGCAGAATTGATGGAATATAAAATAGAGAATGGAAAGAGACGATGCTAGAAGGAGTGTATAAGGGACAGACTAAGGGGACTTTGCATGGCATACTGTCGAGGGCAGCCTTATCACAAATACATAGCAAGTTATTAAAAAGTTTTAAGGACAGAGGTGCAATGGTTAATATTGCAAATTATATGCATCACTCTGGAATCTGAGTAAAGGATGGCTTTGTGCATCTTTTAAATATATGACTTTGAACCACTTTTATCTCTTCACAAATGAACACATGGAATTTTCCATTGCCAAAAACTCCTTACTGTGAAACACATTTTCTTCTCAAAATATCCCTTTGGGCCTAATTCAATAAACATTAGAACCGCAAACCATAATGTTTGTATATTTTGAGACAAGAAATTATTAATATCTGAAATCTTGCTATTAAATTAATTATAAAGCTGATTAGTGAAATTATTCAAGGATGGCCACTGGGTTAATATCCAAAGTGGAAAGTTAAGGGAGAAAGAGAGAGAATTAATAATTCTGGAAAGTAGAAATCTTAAGTGCAGTTTAACTCTAGAATATTAGCGATAGCAAAACAATGCATTTTTTCTTGATTTTAACCTTTTTTTAACAAGAAATTGCTGTTGTCAGTTATCTATTGCTTCATAACAAACTATCCCCCAAATTAGTGCCAAATAGAGACGTATTATGTGTTATTCTGAAAGTTGTCTGTGCTCAGGTAGGTACTTCTGTTCCACATCGTGTTGGTCATGATCACACATACAACTTCTTCCACTTGGGAACTCAGTTGGGCTGGAACATGCTGGATGGCTTCACTCAGAGGTGGGCTCCACCCTTAGCTGCAGTGAATGGAAAGGCTAGAGGCTTCCTTACGGAAGTTTCTCTCTTTATGCGTATGGGACTGCGACTAACTCTTTTAATAGTCTAGCCCAAGCTTCTTTACATGGAGCTTAGATCACAAGAGGATGAAAACAGAAGCTTCCTTGGCCTAGAAATTAAGTGGTGTCACTTCCACAGCATTCCATAGGTAAAAGAAAATTACAGGGAAAACCCAAATTCAAAGGGTGGAGAAATAAATTTCATCTCTTGATGAAAAGAGCAGCATGCATGTACAGAAGGGATTGAGGGCAGCCATATATACAAATAATCTACCATATTTCCCTTTCAAAATTATGAGAAATGGAAATATATTTTTGATAGGTATTGATGTAATCAACATGCACAACTAAATAATCTCAAGTTTCAAAAGGAAAATGCCTCGATCATTTTGTCCAAATTTTCTAATGTTACCTATTAGGTTTTCTGAGAAAGTTTGATTTGAATATGACCCACATCATGAAGTCTCACAAATATCTGAAGTTCTTTTGTGCTAAGGTTAATCAACATAGGTTGTGTAAAAAATGAGTTCATCAAATAAATGTACAGCATACACATGACTAAAACACAAAATATATACACCTCTAGCATTCACATTTACCCTTTTTTTAATCATGAATGTCACCCATAAGAGCCAAAGGAAGACAAACTAAAAGAAGTTAATACCAATTATAAATTTACAGCTTATTACACACTGTTCAAACTAATACAGATACAACACCATTTACCGTTGGAAACTGTAGCTAGAGGAATTAATCTGCTCTGCATGGAACTGGGTTTATTTAATCAATGTTGCTTCCGCTAGAAAAGTGGATTAGTTTTTCTCTGAGACAGAGTTAAAAGTTTTGCAGCTAATTTATTTTAATAAGCATTTTTACTGAGAACTCCAAAAAATAGGTGGGGGAGGGGCGTGCTAAACTGTGATGAAGCACTGGGAAAGAAAGCATGACTTAATTATTTTTCTAGGGTGGATAACGAATAAATTAGCCCCACTGCCAGCTTGCCATTTGTATAGAATTTATTACTTTTTCTTTAAGAACCGTATCATGACAAAGTCAATTTTTCTGCTGACTGCAAGCTGATTGATGGGACAATGTCTGGCTGTGAAAGACTTCCTCTTCATCACTGTTTTGGGGATGTTGATATTGTAAAGAGAGTTTGAAGTTTTCTTGAGTTCATGCTCTCCTACATAATTACAAATGACAAGTATGTTAACTCTTTTGTACAAGCTGTCTAATCATGCAAATTACAAAACGAATAACTTGTGTCTGACCAAATATATATATGATTATGGGGACTAATATTTATTATTATTTTTCTTGGAAGACTGCACAGCTATGCTGGAAGACTGATATCTCCATTGGGGCTAGAGGTGAACGGGGCTTGTAGGGTATTACTTTTTTACATGAAATACGACAAATCAAGTTTCTGGACTGGAAGAATTGATTCACAATTATTTATATATATTTTTAATCAAACTAGTGACAAAAATTGAAAAATGAGCATGTATTCCTCTTGGGATCACTAAAATATTCTGTATTTTTTCATTAAAAATAGTTACATCTATAATACAATAGATATAGCTATATATTAAATGTGTTTTTCTCTAATAGATTTAACCCTGCTGTCTGCTTATACCAAAGATATCAGCTTCTATGTTGGGTGGAGGGAAGCTATAGTATAACACTGAAATAGCAAATGAAAATAATCAGTAATACAAACTCAGCCTTGCAAAATGCAGTACCAAGCAATATTTTTCAGCACCCAAAAGGTCTTGGTGATTAAGTATCAAGAAAAACCAGGGAAGAAGATACACAGATAACCCTATCTTTCCTGTTTATTTATTCTTACACACTCTCATAAGTATTACTTTTAATCAATTAGGACACTAGATGCTTATCTCTTTAGAAAGTGATTTTCCTCATTTCACATTTTCCTACAAAGACAAAGTAATTGTGACTGTGCAACAGGTACAAACTCAACTCTCTGTTAAAACTCTTTTATATAACATAGTTCTTATTAAATTTAAGAAATATGAATCTTTTAATCCCCACACTTACATGAACATTTTGACAAATTTCTTATTTTATAAAAAATATTTTTGTAACATAATATATCTGTAAAATTTAAATTCTAAAGTCAATGTATTACAAAGAAATGCATATTTTATGTAGGTATTGCATAATTAGGTGCATTGCTAGAGTTCTTCCATTTTACCCCATAATCCATAAACCATTTGGAGGCTTTTTTGAATGTAAAAAGCAATTACTTATATACACACCATTAGATATATGTACAAACTAAATACATACAATCACATACACAAAAATACATCTTGACAATTTACTATCTATTTCCATTCCATTCCAGTTTCCATTTTATTTGTATTAACAGCAAAACCTAATATGCTTACTTTAATTAAATACTATCAACAGAGCTACATTTCTTTGATAATTTTGCCTTACGTGTAATAATTTTTGTTACAACAAAATGTAACATCCTCTTTGGCAATAGTAGTCTCTAATGATGTGAGAGGCTACATTAAAAACGGACAGTGATGAGAAAGACATGGCGGGCCCTTTTAGGTCTCTGTCTATTATTGGGAACTAAGAGTGATAATGTCACCTCAAACTAACTCAATGACTGAATTCAGTTCTTATGAGCAACTTCACAAGAACATTTGCACCATCTTACAAGAATTAAAAAGGCTTTACTCCAGGGTTAGGAAATCATGTTTAGTTCTCTGATATTGTCCTGCATCCCCACAACCCTGCTGTGAAGGGTGAGGTGGATTCAGTGATATTTTATTGGATTACAGTCTGGGGGTGGGTCTTTCTTGATCTTGGGTTTTCTATCTCCGACGTGCTTCCTTCTTTAAAACAAAGGCCTCCACTCTCAGGATCACATTTGATTTATTTGCTCTCAGGCTTTTTGTCTCTCTTTTACTTATTCCTCCAGGAATCTATTTCCCTGCCCTGTTAAGGTACAAAGTTAGAAGAAACAAACAAACCAACACAAAAATCAAAAAAGAAAATCAATTTTAAAATGTTAAATGCCAAGTTCATAAAGTCAAAGATGAAAAACTGTCTTATTACAATTTAACGTAGACAAAGTATCTATTTGATAATAAACTAAAAATCTGTTTGCAGGAGTAAGACTGAAAATAACGGAGGCACCGTTGATGATATGAGACAAAAGCACAGAAATTAGGACCAGCTACACAATTTGTGCAGTACAGTGCAAAATGGAAATGCAGGGCCCCTTTTTCATAAAATAGTAAGAAGTTCTAAATAGTAAAATCACAGTATTAAATCAAGCCTGGGGCGCATCTAAGCACAGTGCCCTGTGCAACCACAGAAATTACATGTCCACAAAGCTGGTACTGATAAAAACCTGCACCATATAACTTCATATTTTTCTGTTTTGATTAGTTAGAAAAACTGTGTGTAAAAGAGTGTTAATGCAGTAGTTAAAATAATATGCACGCTTTAACTCTAGCTGCTCATGACGTGAAAAAAATAGTTTGTTTGATTTTCTCTTCCAAAACCTCTCACTGAAATCCATTTTATTCTATTTAACATTGGGCCTTCGCCCACATGCTTTCTCTATGGACTAAATCTATTTTTGCTTTTCTTTTGTGGAACAGACACCTTTTCTTATCTATTTTCCTTCAAATAGAGGGAGTCCTTTGGCCTCGGTGATGAGTACAACAAGCCGTAAATAACTTCGGCTACCTCCAGCAAAACGAGCCTCCTCATAGTGCTTCAATGAGAAAGCTGTGCTTGTTATATCTCAAGATCACCCACAAAAATTTGATTTTTTTTAGCTTCAAATTTTGGAATCAAAAAGTATAAACAGTAAGTTTATATAAAAGTATAAATAGTAAGAAAGTATAAATCCACTTTCTCACTATTCTAGGGAAAGGAAAAAAGAATTCTCTTTTAATTTAAACTATAGAACTACCTGTTAAAATGTTTATCTCTTGAAATTCCAACCTACTTCCTTGAAGGAAAAAAAATTCAGTGATAAGAACAAATGAGATTTATAATTAAATAATGTAATTTGTATTTTAAATTTCTGCCAACTACAAGAACTGCTTTGGGTTTGCTTTTATGAATATATTTATTTTTTTAAATCAGAGAACTTAAAGTTCTAGACCCTTATGCCTGAATTTAAAGTTTTTCATGTGCTGAAATGATACCCTCTTTCTTAGGAAATTTATTTTGGAAGAAGTCATACCATACTCATCAAATTGTGTTATTTACTGAGATTTGGTTCATTAAAGTCTTCAACTAAATTTTTAGGATTAACAGACGAAAATTTATTTTTTATTTTTATTTTTGTGATTGTTGTTTTTAAAGACATATCTATATGATATAAGATACCCTAATTTAAAAGCATACATTTTCTCATGCTGGGAAGCAATAACTTTAAAGTTTAGCCATCATTTTCCTTAGAAAAACAAGACTAGGGATGCCATTTTTTGGATAATTTTACATTACAATATCAAATTTACATAAAAGTTGTAAGAATAGTAAAAAGAACTGCTGTAAATTTTACATTTTACATACCACAATACAATGATCACAATCAGGAAATTTAACATTGATAAAATATGGTTATCTAATCCACAGTCCATATTCAAGCTTTATAAACGATTTTAATAATATCCTTTCATAGATATTTTCATTTCCAGGATTCCATCCAGGATCAGGCATTGCATTTAATTTTTGTATATATTTTATTCCTTTTTTTCTGTGACAATTCCTCAGCCCTTTATTTTTCTTGACTTTGACTTTTTAAAAAATAGTGCAGACCATTTACTCTATAAAATGCCCTCATTTGGGGTTTGTGTGATGTTTCCTCATGCATAGATCCAGGTTATATATTTTTTGCAGGAATACCACAGGGTGGGGAAGCCTTCCTCAGTGCATCATATCAGGGGTGACATGTTTCTGATTTGTACCAATGTTGGTGATGATATTTTGATCACTTGGTTAAGATGGCAATGGCTAGGTTTCTCCACTATAGAATTGCCATTTTCCTCTTTGTGATTAATAAGTAATTTGTAGGGAAATATTTGGAGGGTATGTAAATAATCTGTTCCTAATCGAACGCTCACTTACTAGTTATAGCTTCCATTGATGATTCTCAAAATCCATCCTTCATTCAATATTTTTTGGCATTTTGTCATAAGAAAGGGGTTTTCTTTCCCCTTTTTCATGTATGTGTGTCTATTTCTGTACCTAATAATGCAAAAAGAGAACATTGATAAGATAACGCAATATAATTAAATCAGGCCCTTCAATAAGCATTTATTTAATTTTACCACTCTAACATTTAATATTAACAACAAAATCTATTTTTAAAATAGAACAGTTTTTTTGTGTATCATAATCAGAAGCCTATAGCCACAGACAACACTAAAGAAAGAAAAGAAGAGGAGGAGAAATGAGATGGAGGGAGAGAAAGGGTAAAGGGAGCAGAAATGGAGACGAAAACAAGGAGATAAAGAGAGAGAGGAAGAAAAAGAGGTAAGACAGCAAGATAGAAGGAAGACAACTGTTTTTAAGGTAGTTAAGAGTAAAGCTGTCATTGAATTATGTCATTACCATATTGTCTAATTAGTGGTAATTTTTAACAGTTTTCTTGGGGTAACTATAAAAAGAAAATCATTCCCTCTGCTTTCATGCTCTCACCTCTGAGAGGGCAGCCTCCACCCTCTGCAGAATTTGAAACAGACTAAGTCTCTGAAGACCGCAGAGGGTTGAAGAGGTAGTAGGCAAGGATTAATTTTTTGCCAAGTTACAAACTATTCCTGCGTCCAATTTTTGCACTGATCAACAATTATTCTTAAGAATACAAAAAGTTAAGAACATACTGGGTAAAGAATTAAATTAAGAGTTAGTCAATATTTTAGTATAGGGTTAAAGGATGTGTGAAAAATGTGAGTTAATTAAATAAGTTAAAAGGTCATTTGGTTTTTTTTTTGTGAGGAAGATCAGCCCTGAGCTAACATCCATGCTAATCCTCCTCTTTGCTGAGGAAGACCGGCTCTACGCTAACATCTATTGCCAATCCTCCTCCTTTTTTTCCTCAAAGCCCCAGTAGATAGTTGTATGTCATAGCTGCACATCCTTCTAGTTGCTGTGTGTGGGACGCGGCGTCAGCATGGCCAGAGAAGCCGTGCGTCGGTGCGCGCCCGGGATCCGAACCCGGGCCGCCAGTAGTGGAGTGCGTGCACCCAACCGCTAAGCCACGGGGCCGGCCCCTAAAAGGTCATTTTAATCTGCACTCAATTGACATGACTTTTCAAAGTGAGATAAATCAAGAAGTATTTTCACACAATTCAAACCACCTAAGGAGCATGAAGATAGGCCATCTGCTTAACCATCTATTACCTTTTTTTATTAACACTATTTATAATCTTTGAAATGTAGAAGAAAAGGAACTTGCAAATCATTGAAAGAATAAAAGTAAGCCATTTATAATTTTTAAAAATTTTCAGAGTATAGTATGAAATAGATTGGAAAATTCTCCTGTGCAACTTCCACCTCTCTATTCCTTGAACATACTTCTAAGAAAAGAGTTTATTCACATACTATCAATTATTATATATTTAATTGTCCAGACAGTCTTGAATCATTATTGTTTATTATGCTGTTAATTTATTTTTAGTATTAAAAAATAATATTTTTTCATTGCAGAGAAAGTAGAAACTACATATCATGTAAAAAAGTAAAAACCCCATAGCGTCACTACCTATATTAAGCACAGTTTAATGTACCACATTAATTTTAGTATATGTTTCCTCAGGTTTCACCTCATGAATGTTCTTCCTTGTTCTCCAATGTTCTTAGTATAATTTTATTTCATCTATCAATCAATCTATCAATATCTATCTCTACCTTCCAACCTAATATAGCTGTTTACTTTTATTTTTAAGATTGATATTCTTTTCTTTAAATTATATTTTGCAGTTAATAATATATCAATTAATATTTCCCTTCAGAATGAAATAATGTTTTAAAGTGTGCGATATTTTAGTGACTTCATATTTATTTCTAGGAGAATATCTTAAATTTAGCAAATTTTTTTTGGATATTTACGTATAGTTTAATTTTTACTGATACATGTAATGATGTGTTGTTAGTGCCCTCGAGTTGATTCCAAATCCTAGGACCCTGTGCACAGCAGAGTGGAACCCTACCCAGTCTTTTTGCAACATCCTTTCACCTTCCAGCACTGTACTAGACAATGCTCTGCTGCTATGCATAGGGTTTTCACGGCCAATCTTTTTGGAAGTGAGTGGCCACTTCTTCCTTGTCTGTCTCAGTCTAGAAGCTCCACTGAAACCTGTGCACCATGGTGACCCTGCTGGTATTTGAAATACTGGTGGCATAGCTTTCAGCATCATAGCAACACGCAGTGGCCACAGTATGACAATTGACAGATGAGAGGTGCGGTCCCCTGACCAGGAAATGGACTGGGCCAGTGCAGTGAGGGTATGGAACCTTAACCACTAGATCACCAGGGCTGGCATTATATACTGATATAACTGTAGTATAAATAAAAATCTTGTGTATATCTCTGATTATTTCCTTATAATTAATAGTTATTACAATAACTATTATAATAATCAATAGTTATTACAATAACTATTATAATAATCAATAATTATTACAATAACTATTATAATAATCAATAATTATTACAATAACTATTATAATAATCAATAATTATTACAATAACTATTATAATAATCAATAATTATTACAATAACTATTATAATAATTAGTAGTTAAAAGTTTATTCAAAAATATTGATTTTACATTTTTTTTTCAAATTTGCATTCAGAAAAGGCAATTGACAATGCGTAGTCGGAATAGTTTGGAACGTATGAAGACGGCAGTAGAAAGAAAAATTTTTTGACTCACACAAAAGACGGTATGGTTAAATCTAATGTCATCTTATGATTTTCTAACTTTACAAAATATAACATATGTAATACTTCATTTGCTTCTTTGGTAACTAGAGAAGCCAAATATGTTCCATGTATCTGTAATCAATTTCTTTTACGTCTTTATACATTGACTCTTGCTAAACAATTTTTTAAAATTATTTCCTATGAATTTTCAAGCACTAGATTCTATTCTTACTTTTATTTTGCTAAAAAATATTCTGCAACTGTTATCAAATTTTTCTGTATTCTTAATTTTTATTGTCTTTTTTTACATACAATATTTTTTCTTTTTTGCTAGTCAAATCTGCCAATCACTTACCATATTTTTCTTCTCCTTTTGTTTAGATAGCACTTGTCTTCCCTGAGATCAGATGAATATAAATCAATGTTTCTCTCTGTGTATGATTTTATTTTTATATACTTTTGGATCTATTATAATTGAATTTTATTTTTCCAAAATTTTAGTTTTGTGTACCACTAGTATTTGGAATCTTTCTTTCATCAAAAACTAAAATTGTATATGTGATTCCTTCAGCTTTCCATTCTATTCCTTTATCCACCTATTATTGTTCAACAAGCACACTGTTTCAATTATTACTATTAATAGTTTAATCTAATGGGCTAAAGGGAAAGCCCTTGCATTTAATTTAGCTACTTTTTCCTCAATTTTCTGCTTTTTAATTATAAAGGAATTAAATCTATAAATTCTTATGAAGATATTTGGGAAATGTTAAGTCTTTCCATTGAGGAAGCTTGTATTTTCTTCATTTATTCCTGTCTTCTTGAATAATAATAATTTTACTATAATTTACTGACCACTAGATGCACAGGATATGTGCAAAACAGTTTACAAATATTATCCATTTCTTCAGTAAGTATTTATTTAGAATTTATTGTGGGCTAGGCACTCATGTAGGGGGCTGGTGATATATGGTAACAAAACAGTTATGTTTTCTACTCCTGTGGAGTTGATATTTGATTGGAAAGACTATGTTGCTGATAGTCAGCTGGGGAAAGATCAACCATAACAATTATATAAATAAGATAATTCTAGAGAGAGACAAATCTGGAAGAAGAAGGGGGGGAAGGATGAGGAGGAAGCAGCCTCTAGGTAATGTGATGGGGAGGTGAACTTTTCTTTCAGTGGGATAAGCAGGGGTACCTCAATGAGGAGAGGTGCACCTTTGAGGACTGTAGGATCCCAGCAACAGCAACTAGCTTGGGAGAACCTTACCAGAAAAAGGAATGCATTTGGATAGTTAACAGAATTAATGAGAATTCTAAAGAACCAGTCTTAGAGAATGATAAAATAAAAAGAGACTAGAAAGCAGGGGACATTGCTCAAGTCACACAACAGCACTTTCTGTGGCTAAGAGGCACTGCTGGAAGCTGGATGCTGGATACTTGATTCCATCTCTACACACTGGCACTGCAGCAAAGAATCTCTAATATTCCCATATCTTTGTGTAGCTTCTTCAGACTCAAAGTCGTAGGTGAAAGCATCTGATTGTTGCAGTCTAAGTCTAGTGCCCATACTGGGGCTACCAGGAAGCACGGAGAAGGAATATTTGTTGCTTTCACTCTACCCTTCATTTTGTGCATTGGAACCCAATATGAGATTTTGCCGAATTGAGAGGTCAGATATTGGCAGCCAAAAAAACGTCCATTATTTGTTGACACTTGAGCTACACCTTGGATGTAGATAAAGACTATCGGGGCTGGCCCCGTGGCTCTGAACTGGTTAAGTTCAGCCTGCTCCGCTTCGGCGGCCTGGATTCACGGGTTTGGATTCCCCAAGAGAACATACATCACTTGCCGGCCACGCTGTGGCAGTGACCCACATATGAAATAGAGGAAGACTGGCACAGATGCTAGCTCAGGGCTTCCTCAGGTGAAAAAAAAAAAAAGAGGAAGATTGGCAAGAGATGTTAGCTCAGGGTGAATCTTCCTCAGCCAAAAAAATAAGACTGTCATGCAGAGATTAAAAACAAGTGGAAGAAACAGCAAATAGGCTTTGAGGCAGGAAGAGATTGCAGCATTGGAAGCAAAAACGGAGACCAGAGTTTATTGAGCAATGTATGATGTATGCTATTTTTGAGATGTTCTTAATCATATTACAGGAAATCTTTCTATATCTAATTTTGAAAGAGTATTTTAAATAAGAATTGTGTGAATGCTTAGATCAACTTAAAGAATTAGGTTAAAATCGTTTTATTTTATATCAGTGGCAATCGTCTATTTGTTTTCACCTCTCGCCCAATAAATAGGGTGCTATTCGTTAAAATTTCTTGATGTTAAATTCTTTATTTTAACACACTCCTGAATTTTATTCCCTATTATTTTATTCATAGATTAAAAATCTATAGTCAAAAGAGAAATTGAACTTTAATTATGTTAATGCTCTCTCACTTTTTAAGAAGAATCGGAAGAAGTCTTGATTTATGAAGTCTCTTGAAAATATTTCCTCTTTTATGATCTAGAACAAATAATATAGCATTATATATTATATACATATTTTTTAACTTGAACACACTATCTCATAAAACTATTTGTGCGCAGCCTCCATATTTTAATTCACATTTCTCATTGACTACTGACTGGGAATGAGTGACAGGTATGAGCTCTGGTGGTGCCTTCCTACATCCCCCTGGGCAGAGCTTCAGGGAGCTCCAGGAGCCTGTAGGAGTCAGAATCAGTTTGGGGATCTCCACACTCTCTCTACTTTTACTAGTGCTGTTATTGCTACTGTGTCAGGATTTGAATTTTCAGAAACGGCCGAATGCCATGCTTGACCTGGATCTATCGACTTGGTGCTTGAGAAGATTACTGCCAGCTAGATGAACATGCTGGCAACCGATTCCAAAGTAATTAGACATTCGATTCATCACTTCCTTCATTGACTGATGCACTAATTCAACAATAATTTATGAAACTTCTTTCTACTGCATTAGCATAAGCCGTGGAGTCTGACTGTCTCGGATTGATTCCAGACCCGAATGCCTACTAGCTCTATGCCTTTGGGAAAATTGTTTAACTTCACTGGGTCTCAGTTTCTACATCACGAAATGAGGATAATAATTTCATCAAACTCACAGAGTTCTATTTTATTTTTTAAACTAACATATGGTAAATTATACTTCTTTTTGTATATGTTCAAGGCATTCTAATACATGTATAACTACTAGGAAAATCAGAATACAGATAAGGCCCAAAACCCCAAAACAATCTCTCCATTATCCCTTTGTATTCATACTTTCTCCCCACAGCTAACTACTGACAATCACTGATCTCTTTTCTAAACCTATATTTTTGAGGACATTATATACATGGAATGATACAATATATAAACTTTTGAGACTGGCTTTTTCACTTAGCATATAGCTTTTGAGTTTCATACAAGTTGTTGTGTGTCTCTGCAGTCCATTCTTTTTCCTAGATGAATAGTATTCCATGGTTTGAATGTACCTCAATTTTTTTTATCCATTAGCTCATTGATGGGCGTTTTAGTTTTTTCCATCTTTAGGTGATTTTCAGTAGATCTCTTATAAATATACTTGCACAAGTTTTTGTATGAACATAAGTTTTCTTTTCTCCAGGATAAATATATCCAAGCTTGGGATTGATGGGTCATATGGTATATGTTTATTAGAACTACCAAACTGCTTTCCAGAGATGCTGTACCATTTTTCATTCCTACCAACAATGTATGAGGGAGTTGCTTTCCATTCTCATTGGCACTTGATACTGTCAATATCTTTTTTGGATCTTGTTAGCCATTCTAATAGGTATAGTATATCTCATCATGGTTTAATTTGCATTGACTCAATGGCTAATGATGTTGAATATCTTTTCATGCACTTATTCATTATCCAAATATTCCCTTTGGTGAAGTGTCTTTTCACGTCTATTGTTCATTTTTAGTTGAGTTGTTTGATTTTTTTTAACATTGATTTTTTTTTAAATAAATAAACTTTACTTTTTAAGCAGTTTTGGATTCACAGAAAAATTCAGTGGAAAGTACAGAGAGTTCCCATATACCACGTTTTTCCCCATACACAAAACCTCTCCCACTATCAATATCCCCACCACAGTGGTACAGTTATTACAATTGATGAACCTACATAGGCACAGCATTATCACTCGAAGCCCATAGTTTACCTTAGGGTTCATTCTTGGTGTTGTACATTCTATGGATTTTGACCAATGTATTAATATGCATCCACCATTGTAGTATCACATAGAATATTTTCAGTGCCTTAAACATCTTCATCTTCTGTGCTCTGCCTATTCATCCCTCCCTCCCTCCCCACTAATCCTGAAAATCACTTATCATTTTACTGACTCCATAGTTTTGCTTTTTCCAGGATGTCATATAGTTGGAATCTGAAGAATGTAGCATTTTCAGAATGGCTTCTTTTACTTAGTAATATGCATTGAAGTTCCCCCATGTCTTTTTGGCTTGATAGCTCATTTCTTTTTAGCACCAAATCATATTCCATTTTCTGGATGAACCACAGTTTATTTATCCCTTCATCTACTGCAGGACATCTCGGTTGCTTCCAAGCTTTGGTAGGTATGGATAAAGCTGCTATAAATATCCATGTGCAGGTTTTTGTATGGACATAAGTTTTCAATTCATTTGGGTAAATACCAAGAAACATGATTAGTGGATCATATGGTAAGAGTATGTTTAGTTTTGTAAGAAACTGCCAAACTGTCTTTCAAAGTGGCTGTACCATTTTATATTCCCACCAACAATGAGTGAGCATTCCTGCTTCTCCACATCCTTGTCAGCATTTGGTATTGTCAGTGTTTGGATTCTGCCATTTTAATAGGTATGTAGTGTTATCTCACAGTTTTAATTTGCAATTCCCTAATGACATATGATGTTGAACATCTTTTCATATGCTTACTTTTCATCTGTATATCTTTTTCGGTGAGGTGTCTGTTAAGGTTTTTGGCCTATTTTTAATTGGGTTGTTTATTTTCTTATTGTTGAGTACTTTGTATATTTGGGATAACAGTCTTTTATCAGATGTGTCTTCTGCAAATATTTTCTCCCAATCTGCAGCTTGTCTTCTCACTCTCTTGACATTGTCTTTCACTGAGCAGAAGTTTTTAATGCTAATGAAGCACAGCTTATCATTTAATTTTTTTCTGCCTTTGGTGTTGTTATCTAAAAAGTCATTGCCATACTCAAGGTCATCTAGGTTTTGTCCTATGTTATCTTCTAGGAGGTTTATAAGTTTGCATTTTACATTTAGGTCTATGATCCATTTTGAGTTAATCTTGTGAAGGGTTTAAGGTCTCTGTCTGGATTCATTTTTTTGCATGTGGATGCCTAGTTGTTCCAGCACCCTTTGTTAAAAAGATTATCTTTTCTCCTTCATATTGCCTTTGCTCCTTTGTCAAAGGTCGGTTAACTATATTTATGTGGGCTCTCTATTCTCTGTTCCATTGATCTGTTTCTCTATTCTTTTACCAATACCACACAGTCTTGATTACTATTGATTTCTAGTAAGTCTTAAAGTTAGATTGTTTCAGTCCTCCAACTTTGTTCTTATCCTTCAATACTAAGTTGGCTATTCTGAGTCTTTTGTGTCTCCATATAAACTTTAGAATCTAGTTAGTCAATTAGTACTGAATTTTGAGGGTTCTTTATATATTGAGATACAGGTCCAATTTTGATTATGTAATTTAAATATGTTTTCTCCTATGTAGCTTTTCTTTTCATTCTTTAACATTGCCTTTCTCAGAGTAAAATTTTTAATTTTGATAAAGTCCGATTTATTAATATTTTCTTTTGTGGATCATGCTTATAGTGTCATATGTAGATTGTTGTCCTATATTTTCCAATAGCATTTAGTGTTTTACATTTCACATTTAGATCTATAATTCATTTTAGATTTAATTTTTTATAAGTTGTGAGAATTAGAGTGAGTTTCATTACTTTGCATATCAATTTCACTTGTTCCAACATTATTTGTTGAAAACTTGATCCTTTTCTCATTGAAGTCATGACACTTTTGTCAAAAATATCAATTGGCCACAATTGTGAGAGTCTATCTCTGGACTCTGTATTCCATTCCCTTGTTCTATATAGCTATCCTTTTACCAATACCACACTGTCTTGATAACTTCAGCTGTGTAATACATCATAAATCAAGTGGTGGTAATCTTACCACTTTTTTATTTTTTCCAAAAATTTTAAGTATGATAAATCCTTTGCTTTTTTATATACATTTTAGAATAAGCTTGCCCATATCTTAAAAAAAATCATGCAGCTGTTTTAATTTAAATTACATTAAATTTATGCATCAATATGAGTTTAATTGACATCTTTACTATGTTGAATCTTTAAATTTATGAACATAGTATGTCTCTTAATTTATTTCAGTCTTTTAAAAAAATTCTTTACTTAGATTTTTTGTATTTTTCAGAGTATAGATTATATATGTGCTTTGTTAGACTTATGCCTAAGCATTTCATTTCTGTGGCTATTGTAAAATGGTATTATACAATCGATTACTTAACATCACACTTGTATCCTGAAACTCAGTTATTAGCTAGAGGTATTTTTTTATTATTATTACTTGAGATTTTCTATGTAGACGTCATGTTATCTGTGTATAGAAACTCTTTTCCCCTAAATTTTATGGTTTTTATTTCTTTTTCTTACCTTATTTCACTAGCTAGGACTGCTAGTATGATGTTGAAGAGGAGCGTTGAAATTGATATCCTTGCATTGTTCCCAGTTTTCTAGGGAAAAAATTGCTGTTAAGTGTGATGTTAGTTGCAAGTTTTTTGGAGATGACTTTTATTAAATTAAGGAATTTCCCTCCTATTCCATATTTACTGAGTTGACTAGTTTTTATCATGAATGGATGTTGAATTTTGTCAAATGCTTTTTCTCCATCAAGTGAGATGGTCATGTGCTTGTTCTTCTTTATAATTTAGTATGTTTACTCTGTTAATGTGATGGATTACGTTGATAAAGTCTTTGAATATTGAACCACCTTGGCAACCCTAGACTAAACCTCACTTGGCCGTGGTGTGTTATTCCTTTTATATAATCCTGGAATCTATTTTCTAATATTTAGTTAAACTTTTCATATCTATATTTTTATTGGTCTGTAGTGTTTTTTTCAAAACTAGAAAAACTGTCTTTTTCTAGTTTTGATAACAAGGTAACACTGGCCTCATAAACTAAGTTGAGCAGTGTTGCCTCCTTCTATTTTCCGGGAGAGATTATAAAGAATTGGTGCTACATTTTTTTTAAACATGTTTGATAGAATTCATTAGTGAACACTGGGCCTGTAGATTTATTTTTTAGAAAGTTCTTAAGTATGAATTCAAGTCATTTAATAGTGAAAGACTATACATTCTCCTGATGTACTTTCTGTCCACACCAATGCCACATCTGAGTGTAGAGCTGTATTCATTCCAAACCACGGGATACAAAGGGGAAAAAATGTGGTAGAGTCACCACAAGTTCAGCTGTAACTCAAATTTTGGTCTTCTTCCCTACTCTGCCTACTACTATTTACTTCTCAGAATTCGTCAAAGAGCTGCTTCATTGATTCTGTCCAGGTTTCATAGTTGCATTTAGTGGACAGACAGGGCAGACTGTGCTTACTCCCTCTTACCTGGACCTGGAATCAAACTTATAGTGAATAAAGGGATAATGTGTTAATATATGAAAATTTCTTAGAATGGCGCTTGAAAAGTAGTTAGGACTCAATAAATGGCAGTTATTATCATCATTATTATTATTGTCCAGCATTGAGCTAGGTACCAGGAAAAGTTCTGTGCCTTCATGGTGGTTATAGATTAGAAGAAGAGATACATATGAAAAAAGACACAAATTATGAGTTATAATCTTTAGAAGTGTTACAAAAGAAAAGCAGACAGTGATGGGACAGTCACAATATCATTTTTGAGTCAATGCGTTTCATGACTATGCATTCACTCATGTGGATTGTCAGTTACTGGGAGTCACAACATACGTTTTGGTTGTTCAACAAGCTATACACTAAGTGTATTATCAATATATTTTAGAATTACAGGTAAAGTTACAGAGCAATTACATTTTATAAGACTTTTTACTATTTTATTTAATAATTAAACTGATAGCTTTATTTTAATGTCTACTCTCTGCCAGGTATTGTATTACTTTTTCATTCGGGTTATTCTAGCACTTTAATCATATAATTTGATTCTCTTCTTTTACCGTTCTTTTGATCAAACGGCAAGATATGTTCCTGGAATGCAGCCATCCGCCACTATTAAACAATGCCTACTGCCTCGCAGAGTGCTGAGCTGGACATGTGGGGAGGAAGGATAACAGCAGGACGCCAAAGCAGCTGCTCTGTGGTGACCTGAGAAGGAAGGGCCTCATGCAAGTTGAGCAGAAGGAACACTGTCAGAGGACATATGAGAGGAACGTCAGGTTAGATCCTGACTACTGGCCAGAGACAAGGGCAGGCAGTTAGCCTCTTAGATGTGAATGAACGTACCCACGGTCTGCCCACATGTACCTTTTAGAAACCAAAATAGCACTATACTAAGAACTCAAAGAGAAACTACTTGTATATGCATTGCACATGCTAATACAGATTTTCAGTACTGCAAAATAGCAGGACAGAGACTTTATGCAGAAATAATCTACTGTAATGCTTATTTTGTAGGATGGATTAAAAAGAAAAGGTTTTAAATCTGTTAAAGTCCAAGTTCCTTTAGGGAGTCATGTTTCTTTCTACTCAAGGCCTTGCTCCTATACCTTTTACTTAATTAAGTTTTACATAAAATTGATTGTATAACTCAAAACTCACTTCCTAGGGGAAGATTTCCCTGAATGACTTCCCAGAGTCAGGTATTTTGCTTTCATAAATTCTTAGACTTTTTAATGGCACTTAATCCACGTCTGCTTTGCTCACCATTGTACTCCCAGTACCTGGCTCTTAGTAGGTGTTTATTAAATAGTTAATAAATAGTGTAATTAGCTACAAATAATTATTGAGCACTTTGTAAGCATTAAACATTCTGTCACAAGGATGAATGAGGACGATTTGTGCTCAGGAATGTTTGCAGTCTAATATGGAAAGGCATGCATGCAAGAAAATAAATAAACACACCTGAGTTTTATGTTTGCTATCATTTAAAAACATGAACTGGTTGTAGTAGGATTGCCAAGAAGACAGTAAACAGTCTCCTGGGCAGGGTGAATGAGAGAGGTTGACAAAGAAGACATCACAGAAAAACTATTATTGAATTGAAACATGAAGAAAGATTTCCCATATGTATCGGAAGTAAGTATGTCTTTGTGAATATTAATATATATACACAATATATAAATATAAAAGTGCTTATATGCATTATGTATATGTGT
The DNA here is from genome assembly GCF_057802395.1 of Ceratotherium simum simum. Classification (NCBI taxonomy): domain Eukaryota; kingdom Metazoa; phylum Chordata; class Mammalia; order Perissodactyla; family Rhinocerotidae; genus Ceratotherium; species Ceratotherium simum. The sequence goes on from NC_141901.1 coordinate 82,998,347, forward strand.
ATATAACAAACATAGTAAATGAGTATCCATATGTATTTTTACTATACCCATATGTAACATGTAATTTTAACACTACTGGCTTAGCAGAGTTATGATAAACCACCTCCTGCCACACACACAATAGTGTCACAGATCAATTATGACATCTTCAATATATTCTTTCAATCCTATGGCAAGAGAAATGTGCCATGTATCATTTTGATTTTACCCCTAATTTAACCATGGTATAACCATGGCTTTTACTTACTACAGGCAAAAATTTGCGGCAATGAATTCTACAACTGAGAAAATATCTATAAAATAAATCATTCCATGACCCAGTAAATATTATTTTGGCATCCTCTTTAATGTTTGTCAATCTTCTTTGTAAGTAATATACATCTAAACTTTTAATCCTCTTCTAGAGAAAACAGAGTGTAACAGTATATTATTTATAATGATTATTTAGAGAAATAGCCTTGGTATTAACAGGGCATATTTTGTCTTAGGCTTAAATTGTCGATCATTCTCTCATGACCTTTTTCACTATTCTAGTGTCATAGTGTCTCAACCATCATCTCAAAGTTCTTTTACTTTAATTCCATTCTCTTGCATAATAATGAGATTTAGTCAACCACTTTGTAACTGCAGCATTCTGCATAGCACCAACTGAGAATATTTTTGTTCCTGCAACTGGGTATCACAGGAGTGGAGTGACAATGCTGTGACTGAAAACAACACATCGTCAGTCAACTCACTTGTTCAATCAACATGTCCAAGGCACAGGATGTCATTATGGCTAAATAAGGGCACCCATGAGTCCGCAAATTTCACGTTTGCTTTTATGGCGACAATGGAAGAAGTTAATTGTTGAGGTGAAAAAGAAAAAGTCCAATTTTTAGGAGCAGACTGTCCCAGAGGCTTTTCTCCTTTATCTCATTAAGCCTGAATAAATTGCAACGTCTTCAAGTAAAACGGTGGGGAAGGCATTTTTGTTCCTGGCCGGATGGTGATCCACAGGTGCAGGGAACTGCAGACACATTTAGAAGAGCGCTAGCATCACACCTGTGCTGACAGCAAGTGAGCTAACAGAGCAGGAAGGAGAAAAATGACAGCTCTCTCCACCATGCACATTTGCTAAGTCTGTGGGTTAAAATTCTGTTTTTCCTTCTCTTCCCCTGCTCCATTTGATGGTCTGGATGATTAAAAACATGTCTCCCCTTCCCTTTGAATTTAAAATATGTATTCTAAAATAAACTTGTATCTCCTGGCGAACAGATTATGAAACTATTATGTTAAAATTGCCTCTTTTATTTTGGAAAGCAGGTTGGCAGATGACTTAAAAGTTTCTCCACCTTCTCTTTTAATTACTGATGATGTCCCAATAGTTTCCTTCTCAAATCTTATAAATAATACAATGAAACTTTAATATGGCATATGGATACTTCAACATGCTTTCCTTTTAAGCACTTAATATTTGAATAAATTATCACTACATTGACATTAATTTTATAATAAGCTATCAATTGTTAAGTATTAGAGAAGGAGCCAAGAAAAGAGACCATTTCTCAGTTCTCTGTGAAATATCTAGAAATTCAAGTAGCTGAATGCCCAACATGATTTGTTTATGGAGAATAGTTATGGTTACCTTAGTTTACGAGCTCTGATGTCTTTTCAGAGATCATTTCTTTAAATCTGTTTGTTGAATTTTAAACCACCTTTCACTGGGCAAAATGTAAGCAAATTAAATACAACAGGAAAGAATGGCTTTGTATAAAGAAAATGTTTTTCCATACTTGTTCCATAAAAATCCTTTACATTTATTTGGCACTGTCCAGTTTACAATGTCTTTGTCAGAAAGGAATAAATTTCATCAAGACGAGATTTTATAAAGGGCTCCCCAATCTGAGCACAAATATATTCACTGAAATACTGACTTGAAGTCCACTTGGCCTAGATATCTATTTAATAATATGCCTAGGGTATTTTTTAACTTTGAGTTATAAAGAAAACATGGATAATTGAGAATGCTTAACATACATAATACAATTGAAAATGTGTAATAATTACTACAAATTACTTCATGCACCATTATAGACAATACAAAGATAATATACACTGAATTTTGTATTAGGTTCCAAATCCTCCTTTTAATAGAATTAATAAAACCTTTTATCCATATGAAATATCTCAATCTTGGTCCTAGCCAGGTTTATTTCTTGACGTTCCTTTGCTGCCTGTAGTACTTATCCTAATCTGTGTCCCATCCTTTGGTCATCTTTACCATTTTTTTTTAGAAAGACCTCTATGCAGTAGCAGAGAAGATCTAGTTTATTTGACAACAGATGTTCAAGTCTCATACATAAGCACATCTTTTTTTTACTTCTGCTTTTCTCCTGCATCATAATGTCTTGGTCATAGTCCATAAAAAGCACATATATATTAAATTTATATACACTCGATAATACAGGTTTTGGTCAATATTTTGAAAAGCATGCAATTATCCTGAAAATAACTGTATTTTGTAATCATAAAAGTGACTTCTTTCTTATTATAAGAGACATTTAACATATGGGGGATTGAAATAATAAGATTCATATCTGTTTTACATTCACAACGAGACATTAATTGGTAAAGTCTTTCAAAGGTATACAATTGGCTCTGTTTTTACAAAAATTGCCAACATCCAATAATATTCTGGATGTCAACCTGCTGTTTCACTTAGTGTTTTTAATCATAGACTGTTCTTCCATTGTGAAGACTCTGCTTTTCCTTCTTGTTTGAAATAATACAATTGACTTAGTAGCAGTCTGCTTTTCTCTCCGACATAGAAACAAAAGAGAGATTTTGCTGCATACAACTCCCCTGCAGACAATTCCCCATGACAGAGACCTGTGTCACCTTTCTTATTTCAATACAAGAGCTTTTCTGAATACATATTGCAAATTATGGCAGTTGTGATGAATTATCCAAATTTGAGATGACATGAGGGAAGTTATAAAAAGTTTCCTTTTATCTTGTTTTTTTTCCACGCTGTTAATCCAGCTGATATATGCACATATCTATCTACATATATAGATATATGCACATATATATCTGTAGTAAAATTCTACAGAAATCAGCTAAATTTTGGTCACTTGCCCACAGAAATTATACACCATTTTCAATATTTCTGTTCACACCCATTTAAGAATCGCCAAACATCCACAAAAATCCCCAGATGCATCTTGTAAGCTCTTTTCTCTAATAACCTTTCTCATCCCCTCTCTCTTTGAAGATTGCTGGTTGTTTTCATCATAGTCATAGTCTACTTTCTACTAGGACTCTGACTCTCAAGCTTCAGTATAGCTAAAAATCACACGGGCTTATTAAAATCAGATTCCATGCTATACCCTTAGAAATTCAGCATCAGTACATCTTGATGGGAACTCAGGAATCTGATAATGATGCATTCAGATTAGACTGTAGGCTTCTTGGGGGAAGGAAAAGGTTTTATCAATATGTGTATTCTTGGCACTTGGCACCATGCCTGACATACAAAGAGGCACAGTAATTGCTTGCTGAACTGACTTAAGAGGATTAATCAGAGAAAATTAGCTTCAGATTATTTGTTACTATTCCCTGTTGGATAATTTATTATCCCAACTAGAATGTGCCAAACTTTTGAGGCTAGGAACTGGTAAAAATGTGGACTCAGGGAGTATTCTCCTCCCCACTTTTCATATATTTTTTTTTTTTTTTTTTTGAGGAAGGTGAGCCCTGAGCTAACATCCATGCAAATCCTCCTCTTTTTGCTGAGGACGACTGGCTCTGAGCTAACATCTATTGCCAATCCTCCTCCTTTTTTTTTTTTTTCCCTTCTTCTCCCCAAAGCCCCAGTAGATAGTTGTACGTCATAGTTGCACATCCCTCTAGTTGGTGTACGTGCGACGCGGCCTCAGCATGGCCGGACAAGCGGTGCGTTGGTGCGCTCCCAGGATCCGAACCCGGGCCGCCAGTAGCAGAGCGCGCACAATTAACCGCTAAGCCATGTGGCCGGCCCCATATATATCTTACTAATTCACCTAATGTCTGTTGTACACCCATCTAAATCCTAGGCTCTGTGCTAGACGCTGTAATACCAAATTGCATAAGGTTAATTCTTCACCCTCAAGGAATTTACAAATTAGGGGAGAAGTATATTAATTGCCCTAAAATAACGTAATGGTTTATAGTAGAGAATGAACAAAGCATTTTAGAAGCATTGAGAAATGAAGGCCCAGTGCAGTTAAAGTCTCTCTCAATATTAAAACCTCAAGAATCAGCATCTGTCATATTGTTGATACTAATACAAATCATTCTTCATGCCAAGTCTTCCAAAAATTTGATGACACTAGAAATTGTCAGTGTACTAACACCGTTTGTCATTAAAAATGAACACAATAAAGATGTACACTCTATGCCACTATCTTTCTCACTTATTTTCTCATTTATATGGACTTATATAAATTGTGCCTTTGATTTTAACTTCCTCTGACTTTTCCTGTAAGAGTTCATAGCTTCAGTTTTTAGTTAAGCGTGTACCTGATCATCTGTCCTTTATACCAGGGTTCATTTGGTTAACCTCTCAGCAGCACACCCTTCCTCCCTGACCCACCTGCTGAAACTTGCCCTTTAAAGACAAGCTAATGTCTAAATTTTGTTAGAAAGAATTCTTTCCTATCACTGTTGTATCTCCCCCATGGATCCCTTCTCTCTCCAGTTGTAATTGTCTTTACATCATCTCAATAATATTCAAATGTTTTCACAGGCCCTTCTGACTAACATTTATAACCTTAATTCCTACTCTGATGAAGCCTCATGGTACCCGGTTTTGTGGACGGCAGTCATCTGCCTCCCATAGTAAAAGGAGAAAGAACAAATCCTCCCTGTTCCCATCCTTTGACAGCTACGGGACAGGCTTGTGACCTCAGCTTAGTCACTTGGATCCTTCCACGTTAGACTTCCAATCTTGAGTGAGTGATGCAAAAATGAAGGAATGTAAGGAACATGTTGCTGCATGGCAGCATCCTGCCTAGATAACCCACCGGGCAGGAGATTTTGGTGGATTGTCTTTTGTTCCTACTTGTTTCAATTTTGTGAGATCAGCCTCAAAAATTACTTTTAGCTGAGAACAGCTAAAGTTAGATTTTATTAGAGCTAAAGTTAGATTTTATGCCACTAAGAACTCTAAGTTGACTTCTAGTTAGTGAGAATAAGAACCAAATCTTCTTGATATTTTTCCCCAATGTTGGGTAATTCTTGGTAAAATACATTTTATGACAACTTAGCAGTGCTTTTACAGTGGAACAAATGTGGATATTGTTTTCTTCTACTATGCTAAAGTTTTTAAATAATTATATATTATTATGTCAAATATGCTATGAATAGATAAAAATATAAGTAGGCATATATTTATAAAGTAGGACTAAAGATATACGCAAACTCAGCATTTGCCTAAGCCAAATAACATATATTGAAATAACTTGTGCCATTGTCAGTTTTAATGGCATTTTATTTCCATTGCCATATAACAGCTTGGTCTATTGCCTACAGTCAGTCTGTATGTTTCCCAGTGCTAAGTTTTGGTTTCGTTGCTCTTATGCCAATTCGTCTATTTAAATGATAATGTTATGTCTGGGCTATTTTCAGAGACCAATTTTCCCATAAAAAATGTATTGCTTTTGACAAGGCAGGTTAAGATCCAATAAAATAATTATCTACAATCTTTAGAAATTCCATAAGTTATTAAATACTGAGGAGTCCATTCAGGAGAGTAGTTTATTTCCTTTAGGTAGGCCACTGCAGCAATTTTCTTGCTATCAGTGCTCCTCATGTTGCTATACTCTGAAAACTGCACATAGATTTTTGTGAAATATAACACTATAGAGTTCAGTGCCGCTCTAAGACTATGGCCAAACCCCAAATAGTCAGTGCACGTACATTTGACATTTATAAATCCCTTCATCTTCTTATGTGAGGCAACCACACTAAAGATAGAATAAGGAGAAAAAATTATATGTATATCCTGTTTTCTATTCATATTTTCCATGTGCTTATCACTTTTTTTTTAAGTGGTGAACAATTTAATTTTTTATTATATGGCTATGTGGACATTATACATTTTATCCTGGTTTTATAAATTAATGATCTCTGGAAAAGACAATATCCCTCTCTTCTAAAATTAGAACTATCCACCTTTTATTCATTCACAGTTTCATGTCTGGTTTTAACATTTATCATTTAAATTTGGGAAAATATTTGAAAGAAGGTAATCAATTTTTATTGTTTTCATTACAACATTTTCTTTGTTAACTTTGGGAATGGACTTTATACCTTGTTGGTTTTCATCCCTAAATTGCTTTTATAATTTTCTTTCTTTATCTTCTCTCTACTCAGAAAGAGTACTTTTTCTTTAGATTTACAAAGTATATTTTAAAAAATTATTTCAAATTCTGGCTTTTTTTTTATTAGACCACAGGTACACAGAATTAGATTGCTTTGACTAATTATACTCTGGTTGATGGTCCAGTATCATTACTACCCCTTCCCCTTGACCTTTTTTTAAATTAATTTTAATCACTTTTTTTTTTTTGGTGAGGAAGATGGGCCCTGAGCTAATATCCATTGCCAGACCTCCTCTATTTTGTAAGTAGGTCGCTGCCACAGCATGGCTTGATGAGTGGTGCGGGTCCACGCCCCGGATCTGAACCTGCAAACCTAGGCTGCTGAAGCATAGCATGTTGAACTTAACCACTATGCCACTGGGCCAACCCCTAGATTAATTTTAGTCACTTTTAATACTTGATCCCCACTCATAGTTCCTTCCCTACCCAGATCCCACACTCAAAGATTCGGGCTTATTACTTTTATAATTTTTCACTTTGTTTCATATTTTTGTGTTGATTCTTTACCTTCTGCTTCCACACATCAGCTGTAGGGCTTTCTTATTTCTATGGAGTATTTTGGGCTGGTTGTAGGGAATAGAGTACAATTGAGAATTAAAAATATTTCACAGCTTGAAAAGAGGAAATTATAAGTGCTATTCTTCTATTTATAAATATAACAGAACATCAACTTTGAAAGAATAGTATTTATAGTCTTCCTGGCAGAGAACCTGGTACGTAGTAGTTATATATGAGAGGTTAATCCGTTTTCACCAGCTTATATTAAGAAAAAAAATAATCCATAAGTAAAACAATGAAATATGTTTGTGATTTGAAACTGTTCACAAGTAATAGGATTAAATTTCAAACATCTGGGTTATTATTCAAATATCTACACATATCCTATGAAAAGCAGCTCTCTTACTTGCTGTAGCAAACCTGTTGTGCTACTCTTGATTTTCTTTGTTATTTCAACTTTCTATGATATTTGGAGAGTAAAGTTATGACATTTTCTTCAAAAGTAGAGTAAAGTCTCTAATGTGTGTCTGTTTAAATCTAACTTAAAGGATAAGATTAAACAAGAATTTTCTTCTACTGTTTAATAATGTTTTCTGTTAAATTTGACAAAGTTGTCCATGTCTATAGTGATTAAATGCCATATGTATTTGATCTAAATAATTGTATGTGAACAACACATTTAAGCTTGAAAATGTTTTAAGCATCATTTTCAAAAAAGTACTATATTAAATAAAAATTGATTCTCTTTCTAATATTTCCTGGAAAAATCTTAGAAATCTGAGATAATTGAGTATTTGAAGAGCCACAGATGATGGAATGATAAGCAGAATGTTAGACAGTCGGTTCAGAATAATACTTTCACTTGTATGCAACACGTATCAATGACATATTAGCAGGCTTTCGTTTAGAGTGCCAGTTGCAAACAAACAGTAGCATTACAAAAGGATGTAATAGGGAATAATGTCTTATGTGTGTTTTGTTTTGTTTTGTTTTGTTTTTGCTGAGGACGTTTCACCCTGAGCTCACATCTGTTGCCAATCTTCCTCTTTTTGCTTGAGGAAGATTTGCCGTGAGCCAGCAACTGTGCAAATCTTCCTCGATTTTGCATGTGGGTCACTGCCACAGCATGGCCGCTGATGAGTGGTGTAGGTCCGCACTGAGAAACCCAACCCAGGCCGCTGAAGCGGAGCATGCGGAACTTAACCACTAGGCCATGGAGCCAGTTTTTTCAGTTCACATATTTTGAGCATCATTTTTGAACAAGACATTGTGTGAGATCTTACAAAATACAAAGATAAACAGAACATAATTCCTATTCTCAAGAACTTTAAAATGTATCAAAGAGACAGAAATAAAATTAGCCAAGGCAACTCAAATGGAATATCAAGGGCTGCCTAAGTGATGTGTGGGTTGAAGAGAAAGAAGCAAACCTCAGAGACAGGGGATCAAGGAAGTTTTAATTTCTAAACTGGAGTATTTGACAGAGGTTTTAATAAAATAGTAGAGAAGAAAACAAAGGACACTCGAGAATGATTGAAAATCATGAACAAAGTCAGAGATCTGGGGACATGGCTGGTAGAAAAGTGAGGAGACAGAGTGGGTGAGAAGGAAGTGTAATTCAAAGAAAGAGCATGCAAGATTTTGAAGGTTGTTTTGGGGAGTCATTTTCTCTTCTTATTCATTGGGGAGTCTTCGCAGGTATTTAGGATGGAATGACATGATACAGTCTATGTTTTGGAAAGGTAACTCGGCTAAGAATGAAGAAAAAAAGAGACCCAGATAATTTTTTTGTGTGTGTGAGGAAGATCAGCCCTAAGCTAACATCCATGCCAATCTTCCTCTTTTTTTGGTGAGGAAGACTGGCCCTGGGCTAACATCCGTGCCCATCTTCCTCTACTTTATATGGGACGCCGCCACAGCATGGCCTGACAAGCGGTGCATGGATGCGCGCCCAGGATCCGAACCTGGGCCGCCAGCAGCAGAGTGCGTGCACTTAACTGCTATGCCACGGGGCCAGCCCAAGACCCAGATAATTTTAGATGACTGGTACTGGAGATAAAACAGAGTCAAATGTGGATAAACTGTCTGCTCACTAGAGAAAATGATTTTTACATACTAGTGGCCCTTCTGGAATAAATGATGTCTGGCCAGGAAAAATCACTTGGGTGATCTTCTATTCTGATGTGCTAGTAAGCTCTAAGCAATACCATTACCAAGATGATACTAAATTTTAATGATATAATATTATAACCACATTTGTCAGAGGTCAATCTCCCTAAGAGAAGGACACATTTAGAATACTCATAAAATTCTTTGATTTGGAGCATAAGTATCAGGAGATGTAAAAGTAAACCTTTAGGAGAGAATGATGTCATAATTTGAAATACACAAAAGTGGAATTAAGAATAATTTTTAATGAGTAGCAAAAGGGTAGCAAATGTTCTGTCTTTGCCCTATGGTGTTTTGTGCCACCTTTTATACACGTAGCTCTCTAAGCTACTTTCCAGACAGCAGAGCACATTAAATGCATTCATGATTTGTAATTTAAAACTACAGTTGTGCGAAATTGCAGTTTAAGCTTGTATGGATCCATAGCCATTGAGTTTGAATTAAGGTTTACAAATATGTATTAGGTTTGATAGGACAGTCATTGAATGACAAAATACAATTTGTGGTATTGAAATGCAGCAAAAATATGAAAATTTAAAATATGTATGAAATCTTTCTCAACAATATGCTGATTAGATCTTAGGTAATGCACATAGCACATTTCAGTAATCAATCAGGGTGTATATAATACCATGATTCTAAGTTTCTTAGTTTAAAAATAAATTGGAGAAGCTTTTTCTAGAAGTAGTTATTTCAGAAAAACATCATGTCCTACAAAACTCATTCATAGTCAAGAGACTAATAAAACAAACCAACCCTTTAAGCTCTTGGTTTCAAGTGGATACAGCTAAAAATCTAAGGTTAAAGCAAAACATTTTTGTCATAATTCTACATCTCTTCAAGCAAAAGGTAGTTCTAGAATTACTCTAATATCCATATAAAGATGATGGCAAAGAGCAAGGTAAAAAGGTTGAAAAAAATTATTGCATCATGCCAAATAATACCAGAATCATATTATCCTATTATGGGAAGGCTAATTACAAACTGGTCCAAACCCACACTCAAGGCAGAAATTAACTCAGCAACATTGTTCTCCATCCTAGTTGTACATTACAATAGACACGCACAGCCATCATCTCTAGATTATCTCACTCAGTAGGTGTATTTTTATAATATCCCCAGATCATTTTAATGTGCATTCATGATTGAGAACCACTGCTCTCCCATAAAATATTAACCAAGATGAAGTGCATGATTTCTCAATTTGGGGATAATTTTGATTGTAGTAAACATCTTTATTTTAAAATAAAATGATCTGAGTTCTTTAACTTTCATCCATTGAAGTTACATCAGCACTTTTTACTTATTAAAAATTACTTACCTGTTTTTACTTATTTTATTTCCTAATAAAGTATAGGTTATGTAGCTGATGGGCTACTTAAATTGCTTTTATCACCATCAATAATAGCCAATATTTAATCCAGGTTTTCCATGAAACTGACATACACTTAGGTGCTTTACACACAATAATTGTAATCTTTTTATCAGTTTTGGAAGGTAGATGTTATTATTATTACCTCTATTCTAAATATGAGAACATTGAAATAGAGTAGATATTAAAATATGCCTCAAATTGCATGACTAGAGAGTGCTAAAAGTGGGGATACAAACCAAGCATTTATGTCCTTAACCATCATACTCTACCTGTCAGAATGCTCAATGCAGATCTGTTGAGTTAACCAAATGGTACCTACCAATCATTTTAATATTTACAGAAAGCTGTTATCCTTTTCCAACATTTTCAATAGCGCAAGAACATTTATATAACCTTGTTATTTGCCACGGTTTACATGTCACTAGGAAATCCAGACAAACTTGGCTTAAGCACTGATCCTAACTTGCCAATACCATTGCTTGTGAAATTTAAAATCATATCCCATGAACTTTAAGAATTCCTGGGGATTTAGGCCTTTATGGTTTCCATTGTTTCCAACAATTGAATGGTCATTAAAGCCTTTATTTTACTCTGATTGTAAAACTCCTCTCTTTCATGAAAAGTTTTATATATATGTATATACCAAGGCACCAAGGTTTATACATATACATAATATACACCAAGGCACATGTTCACTCACACCACACATTCTATGAATTCTGTCTGATTTATTAAAGATTCTTGAGTTAAAGAAAGGTTTCCCCAAGTGGAGAAAAGCCTTCTGATATCTTATGGGCCCCACTTTCTCTGCCTCCTCTTTTCATCTCTGCATCTCATCCCTTCTCTCATAACTCAAGCTTCCAAATCCCTCAAATAGCTTATCAGAAAAAAACAAATGGCCTGTCATAAACAGAATCTCCTTCCTAAGAATGCAATTAGAGTTATAAATATTCTTTTTTCTATTAATTAGGTACCAAATTATTTTTTCATCTCTCGTTCTCTTAATCATAATTTTCTGAATATCTTACAATTAATTCTCTAGTTTATTTTCTAATCGGCCTGCTAGTTTTTCATTAGTGTATGCTTCCCAACAAATCAAAAAGGAAGGATTCATTGAATTTTTCTTCTTCCTCTGTGGTTGTTTCACTGATAGTTAGAATAAAGAATAGTCCACTAGCCCCACTGTTGGCTATAGAAAGGAAATATGATTTTTCTATATCCCTCATTATAATGATCATACCTGCAAACTATAACAAATGCTTGGAAGTATCTATCCAGCACAGATTTCAGCAAAATAGAAGCCCAAATAATATAATGAATAGCCTGGCGTGAAAAAGTGTTCTTAGATTTGACACCTTGGAAAAACAATAATTTCACAGCTTTGTTGGATTTTGTTGTGTTTTGTTTTTAATATTTTGTTGCAGGGGTAGTCACCTTATAGAAAAACGATTACAGGAATCTCTGAAGTTCAATGGATGAAATATTTTAATTATGCAAAAGAATAGCAGAGACCTACGGTAAAATACATAGTTTAGGCAATGTGGACTGAATGTGCTAAGCTGCTCTGCACAGTGTGAAGGCACAGTGGGTGAGTTGTATCTGCAGCTAGTGTATTCTCTAGGAAACATTTCTTAAAACATTTCATCACCTCATTGGGTTTTCCCCTTGGTCACAACGCGTGTGAGCATGTGTGTGTGTGTGTGTGTGTGTGTGTGTGTGTGTGTATGCATATGTGCAACACATGTTTTTCTTCAAGCAATTACCGAAAGGGTTGCCAATGCGTGCTTCTGTGTCTTGGCTTACACAATGATCCACAAGACTGTTGGCTCTTCATGTTAGTACAGAATTTGCAGTCTTAGGGCAGACATAGACCGATATAAGGTACTCTGGGAGATAGCAAAAAGGCATGGAATACATTAGGGAGGAAGTGTTGTCAGAGGAGCTTCTCCTGGTGTCTTGTCTGGGTTTTCACTTACCTCCCTTCTTCTCGGTCTCTGTTACAGCTCCCCCACCCCCAACCACCCTCTGTTAAATATCCTAGCATTGGAATGATTCAGGGCTCAGTCCTAGGAAGCTGTTCTTTTATATCTACACTTTCTCCCTAGGAAACTGTGACATTACATTGTCACAACTGTCACATTACATTGGACAAACTGTCCAATCCTGTGACATTAAATCTATGTGCACTTTTTATACTATCAACCATTCCAAAATTTATATCTTTAGCTCTAACTTTTCCTCTGAACTCCAATACCTATACCAGGATCCAAGAATCAGTCATGTTCCTGCGGGAGACAAGGGAGACTACAATTAGATAATTTGAGGAGAGTTTAATCAAGAGACAATTTCAAAGTCCTGAGTAAGATACAAGGACGCCACAAGGGAGAGTGCAGGGCACTGTGCTAGGTTTGAAGGGGAAAAAGGAAGGAGAGGCTACTGGAACTTGGAGACAGAGAGGCTATGTGAAGTGGACTGCTTTATAGGAATCATGACCTTAGCTCATGGGAGGTCAAGGGAGGCAGCCAACTCATGGGAACCCTGCAGAGAGGGAGCCTGGGGAACACATACTTAGACTTCATTCTCCTCCCTCCAACCTTTTGTCAGTGTTCCCTGTTAACTGAACTCTATAAGAAGCTGGAAAGTAAGAGAGGTATAGATATAGCTCTCAAAATTGGCTTCCCTGGGGCAAAAGGAGGATGGAGAAGGGTAAGTGTGAATTTGAACTAGTTCTACACATGTGGAATGAGCGTATTCCAGGGAACAGCATATGGAAAAGCCACAAGAAGCAAGCCCTCAGACCAGTAGGTAGTTCAATATATCTGGAACACAGAAGGCAGAGTGACAATTCATGAGGCGGAAGAGATAAGCAGCAGCCCGATTATAAAAGTCTCTTAAACTAAATTAAGGGCTTTGGATTTAAAATTTTAAAGCAGAGCAGTGTCGTGCTAACATTTATGTTATAGAAGCAACATTCTGGCTGCTGACTGGAGTCTGGATTAGACAGAGAGCAGGTCTTGAGGTTGAAGGGCCAGTTAAAGAGTTGGCAGTGAGATTGCCAAGCACGATCAGAGGAGTGAGAGAAGAGAAACAAAAAGACAGCCTGACGAGAGATTTAAAAGGTAGAATTCATAGGATTTGGTGATTATTTAGATGCCAGAGGTGAGGGAGAAAGAGAAGTCAGGGACGGTGTGGAGATTTCTGGCATGTGTTACTAGAGGTTGGCAGTACCATTTCCAGTGACAGAAAAGAGACTAGAAATAATGAGGGAAGAAAATGATGAATGAGGTTTTACACATATTTTGAGACATTAAGTTCTAGTCGCCTGTGGAACATTTTAGTATAAATGTCCAACAGAGAGGTGGATACATACAATGGAAGCCCAGGAGAGAGAGGAGCAATATAGATTTAGGTTTGGAAATTATTGGCATATTAATCCTTATTAAAGAAGTGGAGTGAATGAGGAAATTAGGTGACTTAGAAGAGAATTAAACTTAGGTATGACTGACCTAATGCTTACACCTTTTTCAATATATCCAGCTAATAACAAGTTTAAGAATTTTGCTAAAAAATAGATATTTAATGTCAATAGTAAAAGCTGATTTCTAAAGCCCATGCTTTCAATTGTAATCATCTTCCATGGATACGCCCTTACTGCTGTTTACTGATTTCATGGTTTATGGAGTAAAAGCTTTTTAAACAAGTTGTGGAGAAAACGCTTTTGCAATATTATTGAGAAAGACAATTCCAGGTATTCAAAAGATACAATAGACTGAGTTGTAGAATTTGAATGCACACTCAAGGTCATTTAATGGCCTCAGATGTCTCATGTTTTAGATGAGAGAGCAAATGACCTAGTTATGCCAATGGGTGAGTCATTCTGAAATAAATTACAAAGAGAGTAAATATTTAGTTAAGATAAATCATGGTAAGTATGTATCTGGGTTAGTCAAGCATTGTCACATAGAACAATGTCTATGGTGTAAGGCTAATGGGGGATCATGGGAGAGGGGAGAAACTCAACAATAGAGAGGATACACTCTAGATTAGACTCTAATTTCACACTGATGATCCGAGCCTCAGAAGATCAATCTCCAGTGCTCCCAAGAAACTCCATAAAATACAAACAAATTTATATTTACAGGGTGATATATGGGAAGCTGCTAAAAACATGGATGCTGAAATTGCTAACATTTCATAAAAGACGAAAAAAGCTCACTGCCTTAATGGAAACTGAACCAAACCCATAAAGAAGCAGCTGTTTCCCTTTAGCAAACTTTCAAAGCAGCAGGAACTGCATTCAGTCAGGAAACTGGCAGAGGCCCTGGAGCCATTTCTAAGTGGCTATGAGAGTGGAGAGAAAGTCCTTGAAGACCTGTGCTCTGGTTAAAATGGAAGTGGAGGTTTTGGCAGACTGTGCTTTCAGCTGCCTGCCAGCGACTTTGAAAAGTATGACAGCTAACGTGGCGGCCTGGATAGTTCTTTGGCTGCACCTCTGGTTGGAAGACATGCTTTTGAAAGAACTCCACACAGGAATTCCATTTGGCAAAGATTTGCTCTTTGGCAAGGATATGGAAAGTCTTCTTGAATAAGCATTGAAGAATAAATTGTGTCTGCCTCAGGATAAAACTTCTGGGGAATAGGGAAAGAATTAGGAGGCAGATCATACAGAGGCAGAAAGTTTTCAGACTGGCAAGAGACACTAGGAATTTGCAATCAGTAAAAATGACCTGATCGCAAGAAAAAAATTGGGAAGTTCTTCAAAGGATCCAGAAAAAAGGGAGCTGGCCTGGCTACTCAGTCACTGCTCTGGACGAAGGAACCAAATAATAAAGATCATATGTGAGTCAGAAATGGGAAAATGTACACTTAATTCAAGAAAGCATTTATCTAAAATATTAAAAATGTTTTGATTTATGTAAAACAGATTTTACAATGTTGAAAAAACCTGGCATCACACTAATCACAAGTTCATAAAATACTGACCTAAATTTGCAGGCCTGGGTCCTGTGTTACCTGCTGTCAGAAATCTCTTGGGGGACCGGCTACGTTTGGGTTATTAGCATGAAATCTGACGTGTAATACACAGCATGGAGCTTTCAGTGCTGGAATCCCCATAGTGTCTAACAATGTCCACATGCCTCTTTGGCATGGAAAATGTCATCAGGTCTTCGACTCTATCAATTCATACACAGCTTCTGAGGTGTGGAAAGCAGCCTCGTGTCTTGCCACTGATAGACAATAAAAGGTCAGATTGACTATTTTTTTCTCTTTTAAAATGTGTAATCATGACTGCTTGAGTCTTGTGAGAGAAAGATTGCTTTCCCTTGGATTGTCAGGTAAAAGACAGGATGCTCAGTTTAATTTGAATTTCAGATAAACAGCAACTAATTTTTTTTTTTAGTGTAAGTATTCAAATTTAACTAGGTGTCCTATATTTTATTTGCTAAATTGGGCAGCAAATTTCAGGGACAGTTTTATGAGTGAGAGAGATCTTTTCATGAATTTGTATTGCTATTAAATTTATAAATTCACTTAGATAGAGTCCAGTACTGGCAAACCTAACAACAAATTTTGCTCTCCAGAAAACATTGATAGTGAAATTCATGTTCAATCCTTTCCCCAACTTGTGAGCTCATTTATTTTTGAAGAGTTATGTTTTATGACCTGACTTCCAGTAGGGGTGCTGAAGAGATGGCCAAAAGATATTCTTAATGGAAATGAGGGGGCAAAGGAAAGGAGATGAATGCACATTTTTGGTTATTAAGAGCTTATACATTAGAGAAATCTATGGGGTTGAATACGAGTTCTGCCAATTACCTACCCCATGTAACCTTGGCTAACTTAAATAAAATAAGACCTGACAGTTACTGATTAGAATGTTTGGCACATAGTAGCGGTACAAAAAAAAATATATTGTCTGTGTCCTGTCAATGACTTCACAACCATTGATATGGGAAACTTGAGAGTTAAATCCATATCTTTTTGTTCCAAGAGTAATGCTCAAAATATAAATGCTTTAAACCAGTGTCAGGAAAGAGAGACAATTGATAGTAATGCAACGGAAGAATCAAGGTGCAAAATGTAATTATAATTTAAAAATTAAATAGACTGCTGCTGTTCTGCCTTTTTAGAAAATGCTCAATCAGAAGGCAATTTTACCCAGTTACTTGAGGATATTTGACTTCCACAGATAATTGCCTAATGTAAACTCAGAGGACACATATTTACCGTCAGCAGTTTTGAGAAACAGTACCACAGAGTATTAGAGTCTTACTCATGAAATCCATCCTCTGTGAGTTTAGTGTAGTGAGTAGAGAAGATGATTTGGCTCAGAAGATTAAATCTGAGAGATTATTGGTTCGAATATTTGATTGCAGCAATATCACAAAGTGATGTGTTTATTATGAATTTCTGAAAAAAAATGTATTTTAAGCATCATATTTTGGTTGAGTCTAAAAATATTTCCTAAGTAAATGCTTCAGTTGTGCACATCGTTTCTACTAGATTATGGATATCGTAAAGTCAGGATTTGTAGATATGTTATCTATAGGTTATCAGGGCCTTACACAATGTATAATGGGCACACAGTGCAAAAATAGTAAATCAAGGAAAATATAAATTAATGAATAAAATCATTAGAGAAGTAATGAAGGAAAGTCAGTTTTCAGCAACTAGAGTAAGACATCCGTAGTTTGTAAAAATTGTATGACTAGCTCAGCTGAAATGACTGAGATGTCTCTTTCTTCTTTTTGCTTTGAAAACTTGGGCACAATTTTTCACAAAAAATTCTAAAGGAGTTGATGATATTTTTGTCCTATCCCATCCCTGACAAAAATGTATGATACACCCAGGAGACTAAATATTTTGAATAATTAAATAAAGAAAAATTGGACTTTCGATTAGAGTCATTAATTTATGTTTGAATGTTGTGTTTAACATGTATCGACTTCTCTCAAATATTAAGTTTGTAATAGCTAAAATATACACTTATACAAGTAAAGACCTTATAAAATTTCTTATATAGTTGAAATATTTGTCCCGAAATTGTAAAGTTGTTGGTAAAGGAATATGTTATTTTCTAATCTGTACAATGAGCATAATAATAATATCTACTTTGTGGGATGAAAGGTATTTACATACAGAACACTTAGAATAGGTCTGCTCCATAGTAAGCACATAGTTAGTTGTGTTGGCTTTTATTATCATGTTAAATAAGTCAAATCTCTAGACTGAATATACATGAAGAAGGATTAGTGTTGTATTCAAGAAAAAAAAATTTCAGCAAAGGTAGATGATAGCCATAAATGAAAATTGCTACTGAGTTACATAACAGTTAATTCATAAATGGGTAATTTGCTTATTTGTTTCAAATCAAACATCTCTTAGGACAGCCAAGGAAAGGAAAATAGAAACAGCATAAAACAGGAATTTGTCTTTAAGCCACATCCAAAGGAAACACAATTAGAATTTGCCAAGTAACAGTATGTTTCCTCTTGACAGGATATGTCTACACATCTGGAGGTTCTCAGGGATACATAGTTTATACTAGCCTAAACTCTCCTACATTTAGCAATATGTTGTGTAAGCTCAAAGTAAGAAGCTGGTGGAAAAGTACCAAGACAGTGTCCGTTCCTTTCAATTCCATCTCCTAGAAGTAAATAGGCTGGAGATTACAGACTCCTTTCCCTGACTCCATTAGGTCAATACCTCTATTCCTCATTGTGGTACTGTCCAAAACAGTAACCACTAGCCACATGTGGTTACTTAAATGTAAATAAGTTAAAATTAAATACAGTTAAAAATTAATTTCCTCATTTGCAATTAACCACATTTCAAATGTTCAAATGCTAAATCTTCTATTGGACAATGCCGAGATCAGGATACTTCATCTTTTCCCTTTAATAAGTAAAAGAAGGCTCCATGAATGTGGCCCAATTCTCCTCCATTCTCTCTCTCCTCCTCTTCCTCCAAGAGTGTCCCCTAGGTTAAAATGACCCAGAACAAAATTCAAATTCTTCACATTGCTTAAATCAAAGATCAAAAAATGAACTTGGATAGGCAAAAATGAATGTGCATGTCATAAAGGAATTGAGCAAGGATGTACTGTCCACTTATCAATACTTAGTATAATTTATTTATATTATTTTCTGGCTAATTCTCCAAAAACTAAATGCATATAAGAATGAAATGGGTTGTGGTCAAGAAATGAGGTGGGTTCAATGTGAAAAGAGAAGGAAGGTTAAAAGAAGAGAAGAAATATAATGTGAATTGACAGAGAAGAAAGAAACAGCAACGACTTTATAATTTTGACAAAAGCAGGCTGTTTGGTTAATAATAACAAGCAGGAGAAAAGTAGATTTTCAACAAAAGTGCTTTATGTGGACAAAATCTACTGAGCTAAGTGCACCTCAAATCCCCCCAGCATAAAAGCTCAAAGAGCAAACATTTTTTAATACTGACTTCTCGAATGTATACAATACTTCTCTTCATTCAGAAGCCAAGCACAATTGTAATAATTTAGATCTCGTCAATCTGCTTCACTCTTTGCATCATTATGCCTAGAAAAGCAAGGTGAGATCTAGCAAATTGGGTTAGGAACAGGGAGCTGGCTCTGTGAAAATGCATACTGAAATACAGACACTTGAAGGATATTATCTCAGGATTTAAGTGTGCCAAAAAGTAAGTTTATGCAGTATTTTTTTTCCCTTCTTGAAATTTGAAAACTGAGTGATGGAGGAAATTGAGTGATTGGATGGTGATACCAAGATGTGGTCATTATATTTATCGGTGCCATATGACAATCAGAACTTTAGGAAATATGGAATGACTCAAGTTTGTAAATGTGGAAATGACACAATGTTCCAGAAAGTTGCACTTGGTTTTGACAGCAGTGAACAAAACAAATTGTCGTAGAATGGGGGAGACCCACAACATAAAATAAATACTTAATATAGTTGAAGTAGTGATATGAGGTGCTATGTTGGAAAGATAAAATGAAATGAGGGATAAAGAATGATAGTGGCTGGTATTTTAGATGGGATACAGAGGGAATTATCAGGGAGACATTTGAGAAAGGGCTTAAATGGAGCAAAAGAGAGCAAGCCATTAGACTTCCTATAAGACCAGCTTTCCAGAAAGAGAAAAGATGAAGTTCAGAGGGCTTGGGGCAGCCAAGTGCTTTGGAGAGTTTGTGGAATAGCAAGGCATCTGATGTGGATGAACCAAATCAAGCAAGGACAAAAGTGTGACAAAATGAAGTTAGGGTCACATCCAAGGACCTACTGATGTAGGGTATATTTTTTAAATGTGTAATTAGAAACTGATCATTTCTCAGCATCATCACTGCGCCCATGCTGGTTCAAGATACCACCCTTGCTTGGCTGAATTATTCCAACATCCGTCTAGCTGGCTGCTTTAAAGACCCATGCCCCCTCTCCTCAATCTGTATTTACTCACCGACCAGAGTGATCCTCTACGAAAATAACTCAAATCAAGACAACACTATTTAAGACCTTCATTCAGAATAAAAAACAAAGATCTTATCCTAGATCATCTTAGCATCATCTGTACAGCTGTGACTGTCACTCCTCTGTCCTCATCTGCTATTGAGCTCCTCTGCATTCACTCTGGTCCAAACTCACCGGCTTCCTTGCTTCTCCTCAAAAATACCAAGCATGGTCCCACCTCAGGGCCTTAGCACTTAGCCTTGGAACAAATTTTCTTCAAATATTCCAAATAACATGCTCCTCCTTTCCATTCAGGTCTCTGCTCTCATTTCACCTCATCAGAGAGAACATCTACTAAACTACCAGCTGCTCCTGTCAGTTTCTAGCCACTTCTTCCACTTTACTTTTCTTCACAGAATTTCTGAACACGTGACACACTATTAATAAGTGTTTGATTTGGTTATTGTTTATTTTCTGTCTCCTTGTACCAGAATAAACGTTTCCTGAGAGCAAGATTTTTGTTTTATTCATTATTTATTGGTAAAACCTAGAACTGTTCCCTGCACATTGAAGTTCGCCAGGTAACTATTTTTTAAAAGAACTATTCTTTAAGACAAATAAATGAGAAACAGGATAGCAGCAATTCAACTTGCTGACAAATTGGAGGTCAAACATGAGAATAATGGAACCAAAGACGTCTCCGAGGTTTTTATCCTGGGAAACAGAATGAATTGCACCTTCATTCATTAAGATGGGGATCAGAGGAGAAGAGTTTGTAGGAAAAATCAGGTGTTCTGGTCGGAAACGTTAGCTTTCATTGTCTGAGTTTAGACTACTAAGGGCAAGAAAGGCAGAAGAGTGAATCATAAGTATTTTTCCTTGAAGGTGGTTTGAAAGAAGTTTAGTAGTTTAACATCCATCAGAGTGCGTAATTGTTTTGACCAAACGTATTTGATCTGAGAATATCATGGCAGGAAAATCTTTAGAAATTAGGGGTTCCTTAGAGGATCCTAAGGAGCACATGGGGTACCAAGCATATAAAAAACTGTCCCCCACCCCCACTTCCTACCTTCACCGGAGTAGTTCTCCTTTAATGGGACAGAAAAATATTTTGAGAATAGTAAATAAAGAAGTTTTACATGGCTACAAACTTTTGAAAGCAGAGACTTCATCCTTCTTATGTAACATATAGAAACTGGAGCCAGAGAGGTGACATAATTTGCCCTTATCACAAGTTGGTTGGTGGTGGAGCTAAGTTCCAAGTTCAGGTCTATTAATTCCAAGGTCTTTTCCCTACATTATATTCTAACACAATACATTTATATCGAAGCCAACTGTCACATCATGAAAGGAGTTGGATCTGTAAGAGATCTGAGCATAGTGGTAGTCTAGAGTCAGCTTATGAGAGCTCATTTATTAAATTTTCAGGAATTTTGGCACCCAGTTGTTAAATATGGGTTGTTTTAACACAATTAAAAATTAAACTAAATGAACTTCCAATTAAATGATTATATTAGAAAAAAAGTAACAAACACTCAACAGTCACCATTTTGTTTAACTACGTTTTACTATTTTCTATATTCTTGATGCTATTTATGTCTACTGCATCTTTATGGTATAAATGCTATATAGTCGTTTAGTGACATCATGTATGTGGTTTGGAATCTGCCATGGTGGAAATATTTACGCCATGAAAATTGTCAAATGCCACAATTTGACAGCTCTCCTCCCCCATCCCTCCCACCCCCTATAGCCAGAAAGCCAGTTGTTAAACATATACCAGTACATCATTGCCTGAAAATGAGTATTACACTATTCTTTATCTTGTCTGGGGTCTTGGGTAACTCATTTAACTCCTCTCTTAACTTGGCCTGAAAATTAGATATAATAATACCACCCTCATTTGGTAATTGTGGTGATTAAACGAAATCATACATATGAACATTCACAAAAGACTGCCCTATACACTGGACTACCATGACCCCATATGGCATATTATTGAAAATTAGGAAAAATCCCAAGTGTCCTTAAGACACTTGGTTGTCATAATATTATTGTAGTATTGTGATTCTTATTATAATAAAATACAACTTCCATCCACCAGAAAATTATCAAAATAATTCTCACATATCACTCTCTGGGAAAGAGAATGTAAACTCTTTGTATGTTCAAGTAAGCTACAAGGCAACTTTTTTTCTTTACTTCAGTATATAAAGCCTCTGCCTAAATGTTTACTCACTTGCTTCTTGTTGTATAACTCTCTTCAAAGTCGGTTTTTCGGGGAGGGAGGAGATAAGTCAAAGACTAACAAACAAGGAGTTGTTCTTTTTTTTATTTTCTATGAAGGAAGACTCTCAGGAAAATCCTCTATCTGAGGCCTAAAAGCTCCCCAGCAATGCCCAGCATCGACTTGTTCCTCTCATGTGAAACAGTTGGAATTGAGAGAATGAAACTTTTGTTCTTACACAGAGTGCACTACATTTCTGAGACCCTTCTAAAAGATTGGCTGCGTGGTCTGCAAGGGAGGAGAAGAACATGTCACCCTATAGGTGTCATGTGCAAAATTAATTTTCCTTACAAGTTGTACTTGCTTGCTCTGGTATGATGTTTGCAAGAAAATTCAGGGGATAACTTGTCCATCAGTGTCCTGAGTAAGGTAAAAGAAGATTGGGTTTGGGTATCATTAATTGGCTTCAAAGTTCTAATATTCGCCCATCTCTAAACAAGGCCTAGTCTTGTTTGTAGGCTCTTAGCTTCATGAAGTGGGT
This sequence comes from Ceratotherium simum simum, assembly GCF_057802395.1. NCBI lineage: Eukaryota > Metazoa > Chordata > Mammalia > Perissodactyla > Rhinocerotidae > Ceratotherium > Ceratotherium simum. The sequence continues at coordinate 83,021,007 of NC_141901.1, forward strand.
AGATGCTCTGTCAGGCATTGAAATCAATAGGAAGTGAAAGGAGCGTGAATCATTTGATTGAACCAAGTTTCTTGTTTGGTTTTCATTGTCTGCAAAAGTAATGGAGAATTGCAAACACAAAATTCAGGATGAAGATTAATTCTGGGATACGGGAACATAGATATTTGCAAAAATTTAGTAATGTTCTCATTCTTGACTCGAGTGTTGGCTTAATTACATTATATTTTATAACATATATTTATATTAAGTATAATCTTCTGTATGTATAAAATATTATATTACCATAATAAAGAAGATAAAAAGAATCCAATTATAATCCTAATTTTTACAGACATTAGAGTTAGAAGACTTTCACAGACTGTTGCTAACTTGAACCCTCATTGCACATATAATACTCAGGTGCTGTCTCTTGCTCTGAGTTCTGCAAAAAATTTTACTCTATGTTTGTTGTGAATACATTTCCTGTGACTAGAATGTTGCAATAATTCTAAGTAAATAACCATAAAATTCATGTCTTTTCCAGAAAGCAAAATTAAAGCATTTAAAACATGCTTTATGTTAAATAAGAATGGTTTATTTGAAATGAGTATATTCAACTTAGGAAATGTGTTATTTCTTCTTTTTTTGAGAAGTGTCCTTGGGTATTGAGAACCATAACCATTTCACATATGAGGTGAATTTTTAGAGAGAAAATCACTAGCACCTGGATTGCAGTAACATTCAAAATGTCTTTTGTGTGTTTCCAGCTGGCGATATTTCTGCTCGTAGAGAATATAGGTTTATAAGTTAAAGTCCTTTTTCTTTATCCAGACCATCCCAGCTCCCTTATCACCCTTCTCATCCCTATCTTATGCTTCTTTAAGCATAATAACATTGATTTTTACTGTAAGTTCTACACTAAACCCCAGTGACCTGTTTTTTTCATTTTCTATTTTAATTTATTTACTAAGCCTCCTGCTATATACCTGAAGGTTCTCCTAACATTTTTTTAATGTGATGCTGAATGATACTACACTTTTAGATATAAAAATTAATGGACCAAATTTGAACTCCTTTTAAAATTTTATAATCTGAATGATAAATGTCTTCTAGAATCTACCAAGTTTTCAAATTTTAAGACACTTTTAGGAGACTAAAATATTCTGGGTTCTCTTTATAAATTCTATGAACAGATAATTAACACAATGGGTTGTTTTTCCGCCTCCAGGATTCATTCCCAGAGAAGTGAACTAAGTTGGTGAGTTCTTAGAGCCCAGAAGAGATGAGAACTCAAAGATTCCAAGAACAGAAACATATTTCTGTTCTTGAGGTTCTCAGTACCGATCACTTCTATTTTAAATTTTCTTCATTATGTTCCTAAACCTATAACATTTTTTCCTTTTTTCTTTCTCTCTTTTAGCAGATAAAAAGAAGGAATTTATGTTTAGGCAGATTTTCCTCATAACTCTAATTCATATTTGTTTAACTATTTTGCCTTGTGGTTTACCACTATCATTACTGTCAACTCCCTAAAAGTACGTTCCAAGGTCTTAGATTTAATAGACACAGTAAGGATTTGTGTTTCTGTAATCATTAAAAATAGTTTCATGATGATCCACTTGATAGATATAATTTCTTCAATAGCTTGTATAAAGTAACAGCAACATCCTCTCCTGGTGCTGCAGGGGGCCTGTATTCACACAGACCCCGAGGATCCCGTGGGAATAGCGAAGGAGAACAGGAGCTGGGGGACCAATTCTTATGACCCTTCTCAAATCTTTGCATTAATAATGACTTCTATGGGGTTCAAGAGCAAAACGATGGAGCAAAGCCAGTAGTATTCAAGCTGTAATAGACCATGATAATTCAAATGTGTGATTCTAAGAAATGACAGAAGGAAAAGTTCACAGCACATCCCGGGGAGTGTGATTTTTTAAAATCTGCAGAAATCCTAGGGGCATGCGTGACCTTTATCCTACTACCTTGTCTCACAAACACCACAACCCACTGGTTAAAGACAATGAGTGGTCAGGAAGAAACTTTTTCTTCTCAAGCAACAACGCTTCACAACACTTCTCTTTTTTACCCAGATAAACCTTTGAAGGGCTTTCCCCCATTTGTTTGCCTCTGCCTGATCTTTCCAGTTGTCAGAAGACAATATTTTACAGCTTGGGAGAAACTGAAAGGTACACGTGCCTCTGGTTAGATGATACACATTCAAAACACATGCTATTAAATTTATGGTAATTATTTGAATCATTTTACATATAAATTATCCAGCAATTACAAACTTGATGCAGATCCATTTCAGCATGTCATCAGATAACACCTTAAATTTATTTTAAAGAAACATCGTTAGATTTTTTTCACAAGGAAAAAAAATCTTTCTGCCATTGTTTGGAACGAAAAAAACCACAACTGAGTAGCATTCTTTCTAACTCTCTACATAAAAGAGAATTTTTTGCCCCAAAGCGATTCCTGTCCATTAGAGATCCTTGCCAGATGACATAAGATCTTCTACCTTGGCAGATTCACTGGCTATTTGGAAAGCTTCGTTGCCACCTGCAGCTGCACCTGCTGTGAGATTTTACTTGTAGATTCCTTGGTGACTTCAAAATCTATTGCCTAGATTAGTAAAATGAACCTAATCCTAGAGGCAATTTTCTGGCATAGTTAAGGAGTTTCCCTGGGTAGGAATGGACTATACAGATATGTTTTTCCCTTACAAATTTATATGAACTAATGGATGCATACACAATAAATAAATTGTGTATTGGGATATGATTTTCTTTATTAACTAATATTATTGTACTAAAATTGCCTAGGTCAGAATTTACCACAGAGGTAGTGCTTGGATAAACTGTGAGTTTTAAAAAAAGAAGAAGAAAGTAATTGACTCTGGAATTCTCTGCTTTTTCTATTTTGTAATTGCATCTACTTCCGGCAAAAAGTTTTAAAAGTATTTGCATTTTGTGATTTTATAATGCTGTATTTGTCTCCAAATAGGTAATCTTTGACTTATCAAACTGGAAATGAAAAATCTGAATTTTGTACCACGTCCTTGAAGGCACTGCTCAATGTGGTCCCAGAGTATAGTTCTGATCTCAACTCTCACCCTCTCCCCAGTCTATACTGGCCCAACCACTCTGGACTCTTGAGGATCTTCAAACATCCTAAGAATACCCTTGCCTCGGGGCCTTGAACAATGCCCTTCCCCAGGTCTGAAACAGTCATTCCCCAGTATCTGCACAGTGGGTTCCTTCACTTCATTTAAGTGTCTGCTTTAATGTCACCTAAGCAGAGAAGTCCACCAGAGATACCCCATCAAATACAACAGAGCCTCCCCACACAGTCATGCTCTGTCCTATTACCCTGATTCATTATTCTTCTAATTCTCACCACCACCAGATATGTGATCGATTTATTTGCATATCTGTTTACTGATTGTCTGCTCCCCAAGAGCCTAAGTTCCACACATACAAGGACTTCGGATATTTTGTCTGCATGGTAAAGCCTCTTGTGCAAAGTGGGTATTTCACAAATATTTGTTTAATAAATTCATAAAAGAATGATACATTAGACTCTAGTATAGCTTTTAAGACCATTTTTATTAGATTGTTTTCAAAATTAATAAAATGTCTGTGATGCTTTTAACAGATTAACTGAAGTTGACTTTTCTTTTGTGACTAAATTGACATTTTCAGGAATTATATAACGTAGTAAGCTGATCTTTTACTTAATAATTTTCTAATAGTTTGAAATTATGGTAGAATGAGAGGACACATTTGGATAAAGACTTATAGGGTCACTATCTTACTCATGATCTTATTCATATACCCAGCATAAAGCAAGACCTTGCCTACAGTATTAGGAATTCTGTTTGCCAAAGTGTCAAAAGAACCACCAAGTGAGAGGCTTTAAATAAGACAGAGACAGTCTCAGAGTTACTTAAACTCTAGTCAATGTATCTTCCTCTCTTTTAAATGAGAATTGGACTAAATGAATTTAAGAATGTTTTCAAATTAAGATGCTGGTGGGGGCCGGCCCAGTCGCCGCAAGCAGTTAAGCACTCGTGCTCCGCTGCGGCGGCCCGGGGTTCGCTGGTTTGGATCCCGGGCGTGCACCAACGCACCGCTTGTGAAGCCATGCTGTGGCGGCGTCCCCTATGAAGTGGAGGAAGATGGGCATGGATGTTAGCCCAAGGCCAGTCTTCCTCAGCAAAAAAAGAGAAGGATTGGCAGATGTTAGCACAGGGCTGATCTTCCTCACAAAAAAAACAAAAAGAGAGATGCTTGTGGTTCTATCTGTCAATTAATTGAAAAAATCTTCTACTCAAGATGTCGGAAAACTTTGTTTATTGAAAAATAACTTGACTCTGTTAACAAAAACCTCATCATCTGTTTCTCAAAAATAAGCAAACATGTAGAGATCATCTGAAAATTAAATGACAGAGTTCTCTTTAAATAGATCACATTCAGTTTAAAAATGGTTACGCTATTTTTGTTGGGAATTTTTATGGACATTGTCTTGAAACGAAATTTTTATTTTGTAATCTCAGATGAAGACTTGGCAGAGTTTTTCCATTACAATATTCTTTGCCAGAAGAGTTGCATGAATAAAACAATTTGAAGACCTTACATTATTTTCAATAGCTATGCTACAGCTTTGAGAACAAAAGAATTTCCAGAAAAACACCCATAGTATGTTCTTAGTATATTTTTATTATTTTCCCCGAGAAAACAATTATTAAGTCAATAATGAAGCCAGATTTAATATTTTAGATCTTAGCAGCAAAATAAACTCCTATTAATGTTGAGAAATATAGGGTCAAAAAATGGCATGTATGGGATAATTGAAATATATGACCCTGTCTGTCCTGCTTAATACACACACATGCTCATGTATAATTTTCTATTATGTGTGTATGGTTGATCTATTGTCCTCATTTCTGAATTTAGTGAGTGCTAGATCCAATGCTGTTTTAATACTTACGTTTGGCACCATTAATATGATTTGGATGACCTACAGCACATGCAATCTACTTTTGTTTAATGGTGTTGCGTATTTGATACATTTTTTAAGTTAAAAAAAGTGTTATTCTTACGCTATGCTAAATTTTTCAGATCTCATGTAGTATTAGTATGAACTTCACCTCTATGTGTCATAAAGTAATTTATCCTCAAGATTTTATTCCCTTTCTAGAAAAATAAATAATTTATAAGAATCAATAGGAAGGTAAATGGAAATTATCAGAAAAATATTTGCTCGGTTGATTGGCAAAATATAACAAATATAAATAAAGAAATCCAATTTTAGAAGTAGAATCAAGTTACATTTTAAATAATATTACCTTATTGTAGTCGTCAAAGAAAACAAAGTCTTTTCAGGATTCGTAAGGATAAAATAATGCAATTTAATTTCTCCTAATTAGCCCTACAAACCCTCACTCATTTATTCATTCAGTAAGCATTATGAAGAGTTCTCTCAGTGCTAGTCACAGTCACGACGTTACAGTCTAGGGACAAAAAATATTGTATATAATTAAGATATTGCACTGAATGTAATAGAGCAATGAATGTTTTAGCTGTAAGCAATAGCTGTAAGCACATGATAATAACAGCCCATTTCTCTTATGTAACAAGAATTCTAGCTGCGGGCCAATGCTAGTGGGTGTTTCATGAGTCAATAATGTCAGGATCAGAAAGAATATCTGGTATTTTTCTGGTTTGGCCTTCATGGTAGCAAGAGCTACTAAAGCTCTAGGCATCGTCTCCTCTTTCAAGGCAGGACAAATAAAGAAAGAGTGGAAATCAGCAAGAAAGCAAAATTTCCCAGCCATCCCAAGAAATCATGAATGTCACCTTAAACCCCTAACTGTAGGCAGGCTGGGAAAGTGAGCATTTAGAGTTTCCAGCCTCTTTACTGATGGGGACAAAGAAAATGAAGTTTCATTTTAAACTCATGAATTTTTGTGGATTTGATGTCTTTCAATTCTCTGCATTTATTATTGTTTTTGATTCTCAATTGTCACCCCTTGAGTGTGAGAACCCATTCTGTGTGACTCCTACATATTTTTGACATGACTGCTTTATTTTATTTTATTTGTTTTGGTGAGAAAGATTGGCCCTGAGCTAACATCTGTGCCCATCTTCCTCCATTTTGTACGTGGGATGCCCCCAAAGCATGGCTTGATAAGTGGTGCGTAAGTCCGTGACCAGGATTTGAACCTGTGAACCCTGAGCCGCCAAAGCAGAGCGCACAAACTTAACTACTACGCCACCGGCCTGGCCCCGACATGACTGCTTTGAAATATGAGAAGGCTTCCTGGTTTTCTCTTATAAAAATATGTCCTAGGCTTGCCATGTACCTTCCCTGCCTCCAAAATAGAGTTTGCCGTTTCTACAAGATATTCTGGTTTCCTTCAATAGGCAGTAGAATTAGAGACGACACTCTGCCAAGGATGTTTATTGCGATGGGAAGTAATAAAACTTCCAGACAATTTTACTAAAGTCACAAAAATATTTACATTTATTAAATCATAAGTTTATACTTTCAATTCAATTTTAAAATTTCAGAGTTTTTATTTAATGACTGATTAAATCATTGAAAAGAGATAATTTTATCTCTTTTTATTTGCTTTATTTTATAAAATAAAGTTAGGAATTTATTTATTTAGTTAGTTAATTTACTTAGAACCCATTCCACTAACAAATTCATTCAATATATTGTGTTTTAACCAATCTTGAAACAAATCATCTTTCTGTGCATGTATTATTGATTGGATATGTGGTTGGGTACATCTATTTCTTTTGTTTCTCATCTATGGGATTTAAAAATAATCAATGAATATACATGATTAAAGTTAAAACTCTATACAAAGATATACATGGACAAGTCTTGTTTTCATTGCTGGCCCTCCACTACATGTCTTTTCCTTCTCTTATTTTTATTAGACTATTGATGATCCTTAAGGGTGTGTGTGTGTGTGTGTGTTGCTAATTTAAACATGATAACATATGTATGATTCTTCCCCTTACTTATCCAAAAGTTAGCACATAATACACACTATTCTGTACTTTGTCTTCTTAGGTTTGCAATATATCCCAAAGTTCTCTTCATATTAGTACATTGTTTTTCAAGGTTGCATAGTAGTCCACTATGTAGATCTGCCATCATAAATCAAACAATCTCTTCTGCTGTGTATGTGGGCTGCTTCCAATGTTTGGTAGCATAAACAATGCCACAATAAATAACCTTGTACACATATCATTTCATATTTATTTGGCATGTATGTATATCCCAATGAAAGTCCTCAAACTGGGATTGCTGTGTCACAGGGTATGCCTGTTTGTAATTTCGATGGATACAGCCGATACTCCTCCACATAGTTTTACAGCAACAACAACAACAATGTATGGAAGTGGATTCTCACAGTCTTGCCAGCAAATATTTGGATTTTAGCCAATCTGGTATGTGAAGAATGTTATCTCAGTATAGTTTTAATTTGTATTTTTCTTTTCTATGAGGGAGGTGGAACATCTTTTTACGTGTTGAAAGGATATATATATAGTATGTATATATCTTTTCTTATAAACTATTTGTGTCTTTTGTCATTTTTCCATTGGTTTTTTTTTTTCTTTTTCTTGTTTTTAGCAATTACTGGAAGGCTATTTCTCTATTAAGGGAATTAACCCTTTGTGAATAGGTGGCAAACATCTTTTCTCAGGTGGTTATTTTCATTTTTATTTTTAATTTCTTTACAGTATATTTTCGCCATGCAGTCGTTTTTAACTTTTAATGTACTCATATTTGAAAGTTTTTATTTTTTACCCTAAACTCTCTGAGTTGAAAATCCACTATGATGAATTTACATATGTGCCATAGTGCAAACATTAAAGTAACTTGTGAGAGTTGGTTAGAGGAGACGGAGTTCACTGCCATCCTGTCTCAGTGTCGTCCCTGTAGGTTCACACTTCCTGCCAGGAATGTTTCCATATTCTAACTCCCACTAACCTTGACTCACCACTGCTGCAACAGTGCCTGTAGAGTCTGTCTTTCTTGCCATGAAATCTCACTTGAGCGTTTCTTCAAGTTAAACACCATGTTTTTAAAATTGTCATTTTTGTTTACTTTGCTAAATGTTCGGATTTTTTACGTGTTTGAAACAAAATATTTAATACGGGTTATTTACGTAGTTTATGTTCATCGCAGTATAAAAATAAAGAATAATTGTATTGAATACCATAGAAAATCACTACAAACTGAACACATACATACCAACTAATAAGTTCATTTAGTGTTAAATTATTAGGTAATTGATGTTTTAAACACTTTATGTTATGAAAAAGTCTTTGGAGGATTGTTTTATTGTTGTTTTAGAGTGTTTATTGACATTTGGGGAAATTAGCTAGAGGTTTTGGAATGGCCAATTGTATTATTATTCCCATTTAATAGAATGGAATATAGGCTCCCTCTATCTAAAAATTTGCCATCCAGCATGTTTTCCAGCACAGATTAGATTCAGATAACAAAGTTACTTGTTATGATTTCTTATTTTTTTATTTTTATTTTTATTTTTTTGCATTTAGATCTTCGGTGCATTTGGAATTTACCCTGATGTTTGGTGTGATCTGTAGTTCTAAATTTTTTCTTTTTCTGTGTGGCTACCTAGTTGTCCCAGCTCCATTTAATAGACTCTGTCTTTACTTCAAGTTCTTTGAGATGATTTTTTATAGACTATATTCACATATATACTTGTGTCTGTCCATCTCTTAAATATTATCCTTCTTTAGGGCTCTGCTTAGGCTTTCTTATCTTCTCATTCTCTTTACTATCCTTAAAGAATTTTAATCATTCTTAGAATTTTATCTTCTATATGCTGGTGACTCTCAAATATAAACTCCTAGCCCAGTTCCCTCTGGAGCATCCTATTGGAATATCTGGTTGCATACTTGACTGCTTTACTGCGTGAAAGGAATCTCAGCCTCAAAATGTCCATAACTTGGTCAAATTTCTTCCTCATTCATATCCAACATGAAGGGTCCTCTTTGTTAGTTAATGCACCACCTTCCATGCAGTTGCTCATATATTTACTTCCTCACTTCTTCACAACAACCTCCACGTTCAATCACTCATTTTGTTCTCCCTTTTTTATGTCTGAAATAACCGTCAAGACTATTAAATTCTCTCACCCTCATTGCTACTATCCTAGCTGAGAGATCATGACCTGGATTCTTTCTCTTCCTTCACTCATTTTTGCGCCACTCTAGTTCATTCCTCACACTGCTTCACACACGATTAAGTAGATTTGATCATGCCATTTCTTATTTACCATCCTTTTATGGTTTCCACTTAACTATATAATAAAGTCTAATATCTTTTACATGGTTTACAATGTTCCCCATGATATGTTAACTACCCTCCTCTCACTCTTGTTATTTAAACTCCAGACATATGGATTTCTTTCCAGTTCTGGAATGCATCATGATTTTTCTACTTCTGAACCTTCACAAATAGTATTCTCATTCCAGCAATAGTCATTCACTCCCTGTTCATTTTTCCTGGCTAACATTTCTTCATTTTCAAGTCTTAAATGACATTCCTCAAGGAAGCATTCACCAATTCATTCCTTCAACAAATATATATATTAAGAGCTAATGAGGTATCAGGCACACTTGGAGGTATTGGGGATATAGCATTTTACAAAATCTTACAGAAGTCACTTTCTGTAGGAAGAGGCAGATATAATAAAATATAAATAAGTAAAACCACAAAATGATAGATAGAGATAGGCAGGACTGATATCCACTCATTATGCACTGTTGAGATGGTTCTATTGGTCAAAATGTTGAAATACTTTAGCCGTTGCCCTGACCTTCCAAGTACCCCCTTGTGGACTAATTAACCTAGTTCTTCACCCTAGGACTTCGAGAGCATCTAATAAACAAAAGGGGTTCTCCCGTTCTACCTCCCGCATTTATTTTGCTCAGTTGGTGCTGGAGCCATTCAATCTTCAAAAGGTCCTGATTCCCAAGCACTACCAGCTGATCCCGCAGAGATTCTGAAGATCTCACCCTTCTGACACACAAGCTCCAGTAACTTCGGTAAACCACATTTAAGCATCATTGAGAGGGTCATCCTACTGACTAGCCCACTTAGGCTTCTGTTGCTTAATCTCCCCCTCCACTTCTTAACATCCCACGAACCCACCCAGAACTAACAAGAGAGACAGTATCCCCTTGAGACAGCTGTGGCGCACCAGCAGGTGAATGTCCAGCACCTCTCTCCAAGCAAGGCTGTGACCACAAGCCTGCAAATAATCTCTGAATCACCCTCTTGTGGCCGCTGGTAGAAACTGCTTGATGGAAATGATCCAGCAGAGAGGAAGACGGTGATGATGCAAGAAAGATGCAAGAATTACCAGAGAGATTCTTAGAGTAGGTTTTAGAGAATGAAACTTCATACACAAATATGTGATCTGGCCTTAGAAACAAGTATGAGTGGTTCATACAAAATAGCAAGATGAAGACAGAGTGTATATGTGCAGGTGATGGTAGGGAGTGAATATGAATATAGAAACCCTGCTTTTTCTTCTATTTTTCAGTAAAATAAGAAGCATGTCAGTAAGTGAGAGTGAGTATGTAGAAAAGATTATAGACTCCCTAGATTACACGAAATATCTTTGCTACATATTCTAGCACTTTACTTCCTGTTTCCTAACTCTCATCATATTTTTAATTTCTATAAAACATATGTCTTGACTGTAAGTTCTACCATCTTATTTCCAGCTTCGTCTGGCGTAATGTGGCCACAAAATAAATATTGATTTAATTGAACTAAAATAAATTATAAGATATGGAATGAAAAAGGAAATAATTGCATTGAATGGAATTTGACAGTATGGAATAATTTCCAGTTAGAGTGACTCTGTGGTTATTCACTTAAAAAAAAAAAAAGGAAGAAGAATAAGAAGAAGAATGCAGTAAGGGAAGAATGTTTATGAGGAATAATAAGTTTGGTTTTGAATATGCTGATTTTATGTGGCTGGAATTCATCCAAAGTGAGAGCTTACATAGAAAGTAGGATATACGAGTAGAAAATTTAGGAGTGAGTTGCAGGCCACAGATATAGATTTGGTCATCATCAAGCTGTAGGGGTATAGGTAGTAGTTGAAACTGTATGTGTTGGTGTGTGTTGTCACCTAGGAATGCTTTGTAATTAGAAGCTAAAGAGGCAAAAATAAAGCCTGAGATAACACCAACATTTAAGTTAAGGAGTTGGATTTTACACTTACATTTCCTTTTCTTGTTTGTCACTAAATAATTTTTTGTGTATTTTTAAATTTTCTCCCCTCCTCCCTTTTTTCCTGCCCAGATAGACTTTAAGTTCCTAGAAGGTAACATTTAAGGCTTTTATTTTCTAAACGGAGAGTGCTGATCCCATTGAGTTTGATAACTATTTGTCACTTGCTGATCTAGTTAGGTTGGTATTGATGAAGGACAAGTATATTAAGTTAAGGTCTAAACAGAAAATTCCTTTTAGAAAGCTGACTCAGATGACACAAAGTAGTGGAAAGCAAAGTAGGTTAAAAAAATGGTAAGCAGACATTGGCAGCTAAATCATTTTTTAAAAGTTTTGACTATTACATAACCTCAATTTCATTCTCTGATCTGTTATTATCCCTGATCCTTATTTGTTAAAGCCCCATTACGTAACAACACGTTTTGTTTCCCCTTTGAAGAACTCCCATTACCTTATTCTTTATAATATAAATGTAGTCCAGTTTGGGACATAAGATCCGATACTTAGAGTGCTGTAGGTTTTTCTCCATTATAAGCATCAAAGCCAGGGTAAAGACTAATGTCACTAACAAGCAAAGACACTGAATCCCAGTGAAGACCTTTTTCAATGAAAATGATCAAATGCACATGTGTGAAAAAGAAAAGCTAACACCACAAGGTCCAAAGGATAGTAGCTGGTGGCAATTTAGCAAGGCAATAAACAGCTTTCAATAAAGCTAAGTTTTATTAATGAGGTAAGAATTCTGGTTTTCCCCATAGGAACTACATGTTCATCAAATACTTGGAAACATTCTGAGCGTTGGAAAACAGAAAACAGTTCTATTGCTTTTGCTTCTTTGTTTAACAAATCTTGTGCTGAAATTAGAGTGGCAGAAATATCATGACTTATTTTCCTCATAACATCAATAATTTTAGTGTAGTCTATGGTAACTTCTTGTCTTTTTACTCATATATTAACCCAAAACTGCTAGAAGTGATAAGAAGAATTTAGATTGTTAGAATTCATTTGCAAACTGATTGATTTTTAAGATCACTGACTTTTAAGTCTGTCCTTAGATAGACCCTGTCCTCAAATCTTATTCTTGCTCTGCCCTTCTAGCCATACCCTTGCTCTTATGTTTTCCCTTGCAACTAGATCAATTGCTTGTTACAGTCCTAGAGCTGACAACTGATTGACTGTCTCCGTGTAGACACAGCCAGTGGGTTTACTTCACTGTGTATTGTATTAATCTACTGAAGCGGGAGTTGATAGAGTAGTAGGCATGACTACAAGGGGAGAAAATTGCATTCAGATATATACGAGGGAACAATGCAATGAAAATTGATGATCAGAACTACGAAACTGTGAGTAACACACCCACAAAGTGAAAAAAATATATACTCTGCAATTGCTACCCTCCCTATGCCTGATCTTGCATGCTGTTTAGCTACCTTTGAACATTTTGAGGGACAAAACCAAGAACAAAAGATTTAGAACACTCCAACAAGCAAATCCTTGCCTGGCTTGCCAAATTGTCCATACTTACTTTACAATTTATCACAGCTGGTATTCCTGGCCTGACTCCAGGCTAAGAGATTCAAGAGCAGCATGCTTCTATACCTTAGCATACTCGCCTAGTGAGATATTTTGATAGCTTCTTTGGAAAAGTGTATCATGCTCAAAGACAAAATAACTAGGAGGTTTTAACCTCACAAGTGCTGAAATATAATTTATTTTCTTTACATTTATTTTTATTTTGATCATTTGTTTTAGTCCACATGTAGTTTTATGTTTTGCTCAGCTAGATTATGAACTCCTGTAGAGTATGCACTTAACTTACAGTGTCTAGCAGAGTACCAGTTACCAAATGCTACTATAGTCATGCACCGCATAACGACATCTCAGTCAATGACAGACCGCATATATGACAGCAGTCCCATAAGATTAGTACCATTTAGCCTAGGACTGTGGTAGGCTATACTATCTAGGTTTGTGTAAGTGCACCCTATGATGTTCGCACAACCATGAGATCTCCTAATGATGCGGTTCTCAGAATGTATCCCCATCATTAAGCAACGCACAACTGTATATACAAAGGTGGAATGTTAAATATGTGAAAAGTGAGACATTCATTTACAGAGAAATTCAACAATCGTGTATTAGCCACTATGCTAGACACTACGCTATATCCTCGAGATGCAAATATGATGAAAATACTTTCAGTTCGTGGGAATTTCTTTTTTTGTTTCTTCACAGATAGTAACATATGCAAGGAACTGGAAGTTTATTGGAGAATAAGACAGACATTTTTTCTATATTTTCAAAGCCTGTTTTCTAGTTAGGATGAAGACAATAAAACAGTATAGACTTTTAATTTTAATTAAATTTGACCACGCTGCAAACAATTATATAGGGTGCAATGAGTGTGTCTCAAGGGAATAAGACCTAGTATGGAGGGTTGTATCATACAGTTTTTTTTTTTTGAGAAAGTGACATTTGAGTTGAGTTTTAAAGATTGAAAGGATGAGTAGGTTGTAGGAAAAAAAAAAAACATTCCAGAGAGGATGGTCAACACAAAGATCCCAAAGATAAACAAAGATGAGAAACATAAGAATCTAAAAAAAAATCTAATGAGGCTGGGACTGAGAGCTTCACAAGGAAGGTGGTTGTATTGCCATAGGCATCAATAAATGCCAACAAAGATTTTGTTTTTTTAACTCTCATTTAAACCAAATAAGCCATAATATTTTTAATCATGCTGCCAACATAATTATGAGCCAGTGCTGTCAAATATTCTAGTAATTAGATATTAACATTCTTCTATTCTTATGAAAATATTTAGACTAAATCACGAAAGAATGGATTTAACATGCAAAATGGGTAAGAATTCTTCAGATTCACTCTGTAAATTCTCACATATTGGACTAGGTCAACCTCACACAAAAACATATACGCCTCACTTACCCTAACATCACTTTTCACGTTGTGTCTTCCTCAGGCCCACTGAAGTGTGTGTCACTGCTGACAACTGCTTGGCTTCCTTCAACATCCTTGATACTGTTTCGTCAAAACTCTTCTGATCCCTTTGTAATTGTTGATTCTCTGGCCCATCTCTCTCCTCCATTTTGCCAAATGTAGGTGTCTCTGGATTTCTACCTTGGCTCTCGTGACTTTCCTCTCTATATTCCCTTCCTTAATAATGTCATAAAAATTTGGAACACTGTAGCACTTGGTAACATTTATAATAAAAGTAAATTTTAATTCATATTATTAACAGATATTATGGTAAGTGATATATTCTTGTAGGTCTCTTTTTTTTTTTTTTAATTTTTAACAAGATGTATCATTGCAGTTAACCCTTAAAACAACCCAGTCTTTCTATCTGCTGCCTCTTCCGTTCTTGGTTTGCAGTGTAGTACACAGATGAGTCAACAAGAAAGTATTATCAGTATTTCTATTTTATGGATGAAATGTATGAGCCTTAGGAATAATGAGCCACTAGCCCAAGATCACACAATATGTAGTAGTAGATCAAGAATTCAAACTAGACAGGCTGACTTGAGATCACAAGCCTAGCTCTCAATACTGCCTCATTAAGACTGATCACCCCACAACAGATGCTATGTGATAATTGTATAGGTGTAAGAATTATTAGGACATATTTCTTAACCCTCATTTCATCAGTTATTAGCTTTATAACTAAGTAAATTTCTGAACTTCTCTGAGTTTTATTTTTCATCAATAAAATTAGTATTTAAAATGTCACAACTACAGTTTTGTTATGATGGTAGTATAAATGCAAGTATTTAATGCTCTGCCTGGCACATAGTCAGCATTTAAAACTGTTACTCATCTTTGGTAGTCTCCAGGATAAATATATCTCTTTAGTTTTCACAGATTCGCTGTTGAATATCTGTTCTTATACTGATTTAAATAAATACAGATCTGTTAAAATTTCATTCTAAGCTGGATTTTTTCCATAGTTCCCTTTTATTTTGAAGACAGAAAATATTAACTCCCTTACAATATCCTGCCAAAGATGTAGAGACCACATATGGCCACTTTATCTACTGTCCTGTGACATCAATAATTTTGGTCCATTTTAGACCATTTTTCTCCAATTAATTTGAGTCATTGGTATAGTTGTTTGGATTTAGGCATTAAGATCAATTTGTAAAAGAATAATCTTTTAGTCAGTTTAGTGTATTTAATTGCCTTAACTTTGTTCTACTTATTTACATCCATCTACTTATTTCTTATCCTTATCTCCTCTAAATTAAAATAACTTCAACTGCTTTAAATTTTCTCTTCTACATAATTTAACAAACAAATTGCTCTTTTACATTTTCTTTCTATGCCGGATTTCTTTTCAATCACATTACTTTCCTAATATCCAAAATGATAGTTCTATCTACACCTGTTTATTGAGTGATTTGTATGAGAAAACCATGATTTTAGGAACTCGAGCAAAGTCATAAATGAATGTGGCTTGACTCATTGCCTTAAGGATCTTGTAATTCAAAGAGCAGAAGGATGTCTCCCAACACCAGTTCTCTTAATACACACCGGTATCAGCTAGCATAAAAAAGCATATACATGCTGAAATGACCATTTTTCTTCAACAAAATAATCAAGTTCCTTTACTTTACATAATGCTTCGTGTTTTCCAAAGTGTTTTTGCATGTACCATCATATTCCATTTTCACAAGAATCCTTTGAAGAGAATTCTCCCACTTCACAGATTGGGAAATTCAACCTGCCTGGGCCTCACCGACTTAACCACACATTAAGTTAGTGTTGACACCCAAAGGAGGGAAGATCGTAAGGTATTTCTTTACACTAATGTCTTTACTCACGCAAAAACAAGAAGGATTATAATCTGAATGGTCATGATCACGGACAGGGATCCAAAAGGACACAGAAGATTAATGTCCTCTCTTATTTCTTTTCCTTCCAAAGGCAAGAGCCATTATCTATTCCTTCAAGGCATGATCTTTTCTCCTTCTCCCCTTCCTCCTCTTTCTCTCCCCCACCTTCATACACATGTAGCATGAATATTAATTTGACCAATCACCAAGTCTTTTGGAGGAAAAATGCAGTTTTGCTCTCTCTGCCTCCTTTTTGCCTGGGCCATCAGTGTAGTTCAAGTCAACATCACAGGTCAGAGGAAACCCTTAGGGTAAAACAATTTTCAGATTTCAGATTTTTGATATTTTAGAAGGGCAGTGCATCACATATAATAAGGCATCTGGGCCATTACTCCTCACAAGATAATACAGTGCAAATAATGTAGGGGTTTGGCCAGTGACCTTACCATTTCTTCACCAAAACTTAAGACGTCATACTAAGAAATGCTCGCACAGTAGTTCCACTTAGGTTTTGACAGCAAACGAGTTCGCCACAAACTTTGGAAAACATTTGTGATTCTAAAAGCCTTTTGGTTTTGGAACTGTTGAGAGATCGTGGTCCTAGAGCTTTAGGTTAAAGGGTAAAGAGGTTGAAATAGACAGAAGCCTGCTTTTATCTGAAGCTTAACCTGGTGGTCAAATCCAGCCCCCTGGAGCCACAAGTCCACATTCAGCAATGCACTATTTTAATTTCCTTTGCCTTAAATCTTTTATTTGGAGATGAATGGCAATGGTCTGAGTGGGATTTCTGCTTTTCTATTTTCGCTGAACAAAAGATCTGTAAGGAAGTTCTCTCAAAAATTACTTTTTTTCCATTTAGTTAGAGATATAGGAAAAGAATCTAAATGTCCTGACTTCTAGTGTGAACTTCCTTCTACGCTACCATTATAGATTGTATACTTTTTCTCATTACCTACAGTTAGTGAACTGTTTCCATTTTATGCTTGGGTAAATTGATTTTTGATAATAACTTTTAATTAACCTCTCCCCTCCAATGATTTTGGTATTTTGAACTTTTATTCAGCAAAATTTGACCATTTCGACTACTTTATCCATAAGTAACTTTACATTTAGCATCCCTGCTGCTGTACACTCTGAGTTCTTATTAAAAATTTGTTTAGTAAACATTTATTTGTAGCTAGCGTGAATTCTGTGAATCCATACTGTAACCTCTCATAGTATCCTCACTTGTTTCTTTTCTTCTCCTCCTCCTCCTCCTTCTTCTTCCTTTTCTTTTCTTTGTCCTCTTCCTCCTCCTCATACTCTTCCTCCTCCTCCTTCTCCTTCTTCTTCTTCAATTCTCAGCTAAATGTAAGTTCTTATTCCATAAGCAGTGGTCTTCTTCATCTATGAGGTGAGAGCCATGGCTCTCATGTTCACCTCAGCATCCTCATCAGTTATAACAATTCCTGGAACACAATAGAACTTCAAAAAATATTTAATGATTTAGGAGACTTACATGTACTGAGCACCTACTATGTGCAAAACTGTGTTATAAGTGCTTTACATATTTTTTAAATTTAATTATCAGAGTAACACAGATCCCACCATGTGTTATTTAAACTTTGCGTTGTTTATTAAAAAATCTAGTTTTATTTTTTCTTTAAGTGTGGAAATATTTTAAAACTAATGTTTTCTTGATGGAAGAAAAGAACTGGAGATCAGGAAGCTTGTTTATCTTTGTATCCCAAACTCTTAGCCTTTAATAGATGCTTAAAATCATTTATAGAACTCCACTTTTCTCACTTCGATGTTTTTGATTCATCAGCTACCATACACCAGCTATTTAAAAATGTCCAACTTTAAGTCTTATTCTAGTTCACAGGGGTCTAATTGCTTGGAATAAGAAAAAAAGTTTATTTATAATTTTAGGAAGATCTTTGATGGAAAAAGGCAGGAGACAACTTTTATTGTTTTAATATTTTATCCCAAGCAAAGAATAAACACTAAATAAAGAGAACACATTTGGAGAAGGCTGTATATGCTCTGAATCAGTGTCCAACATATGATGCTGTTTCTCCAATAGACATGATTCACAGGTCCAGGAATCAAGGAGTGGAAATGGTAATGGCACCATTCACTGTTCCCCCTAGTGACCCACCATTTAATATTTCCCTCAGTGACCTAGCAAAATTTTTGTTTCTTATTCCAATGACTTTATGCTCTGCTGGCCTAAAAGTCTTAGTTCCAGAGGGCGAATGCTTCCACCAGGAGACATAACAATGATTCCTTTGAACTGGAAGTTAGAAATTCCACGTGGACACTCAGAACTCCTCATGCCTCTGACTGATCCCAACCACCAAGGGAAAATTGCACTACTACTCCACAGTGGAGGTAAGAAAGAGTATGTCTGGAATACAGGTGATCTCTTAGGACATCTCTTGTTATCATGTCTTGTGATTAAGATCAACGGAATACTCCAGCAATCCAATTCAGGCAGGACTCCTAATGGCCTGGACACTTCGGGAATAACTGTTTGTGCCTCTCCACCAAGTAAAGAACCACAACCAGATGAGGTGCTTACAAAAGGCAAAAGGAATACAGAATGGATAGTGGAAGAAGGTAGTTATAAATACCAGCTACAGCCACGTGACTAGTTACAAAAATGAGGACCTCAACTGTCATGAGTATTTCCTCCCTTTTTGCTATGAATACATTGTATCGGTATGTGTATAATCTTTGTTTTTCTTCCCTCTCTTATTCCCTTATCATGTAACATAAGATGTATTGATTTTATGTCATAGTATTTAAGTATTTCTAATTTTATATCATAGTATTTAAGTCATGGGATATCAAAGAGAAGAGTAAACACCGCTCAAGGACTTTACTTTCTCTTCTGGGGAAGGAGTTAGTGCACTTTCAGTAATGCGAGATAGTTGTGCCATGTTAGGCTGAATTATAACCTTATTATCTCTATTTGGAGATTAAGTATGATTTAAGGAGATGTGTATGGGTGCCAAGTTGACAAGGGGTGGATTTATGATGGTTAATTTTTTGTGTCAACTTGACTAGCCGCAGAGTGCCCAGATTAAATATTTCTGGGTGTGTCTGTAAGTGTATTTCCAGATAAGATTAACCTCTATTTGAATCGATGGAGTCAGTAAAATAGGTTGCTCTCCCCATTGTGTCTGGGCATCATTCAATCCATTGAGGGCCTAACTAGAAAAAAAGTGGAGGAAGGAGGAATTCACCACTTTTTCCTGCCTCTTTGTTTAATGGGACATCACATCTTATTTTCTGCTGCCTGTGGACTGAGATATACACCATTGGCTCCCCTGGTTCTCAGGCCTTCAGCCTTAAACTAAATTACACCCCTGGTTTTCCTGAGTCTCCAGCTTCCAGATGGCAGATCATGAGACTTCTCATCCTCCATAATCACATCATGTGAGCCAATTTCTCATAATAAGTTACATATATCCTATATCCTATTAGGTTCTTTTTCTCTAGAGAACCATGACTAATACATGGAACTCTACTTTTTCTCACTTCAATATTTATTGATTGAGCAGCCACTATACACCTGTTATTTAAAAATTTCAAACTTTAGGTTTTATTCTATATCACAGGGATTGAATGGCTTGGAATGAGGAAAAAGTTCATCTATAATTTGGGGAAGATTTTTGGTAGAAAAAAGAAGGGAACAACTCTTATTATTTTAGTATTTTATCCCAAGCGAAGAGTGAACTCTAAAGAAAAGGAAGATACATTGCGAAAGGCGGATAAATTCCCTAATTTCTCTTGTTGGTTTTTCAATGACTGCTTCATTATTTTGTTAAAGAGGAGGAAGAAGAATTTTAAATGCTTGGAGCTACCTCCCTATCATGTCTCAGGCACCTGGAACACATCATAAATATATATAATAACTGAAAATTATTGAATACCTAACTACATGTCAGACTCAATGATATCAAAATCTTGGCCAAAGTGACTCAGATCATCAGTGGCAGAGCCAGGACTATATCTAGGCAATGTGGGCTCAGACAGAAAATCTAAGCACTATGGGATATTTCTTCCCCAACAAGAGTATAAGGCTCATGATTACAAACTATGGTTGGTTTACTGCTGTATCCCATGTGATTATATAATTCTTGTCTGCCTATTAAACACTCAATAAATATTACGATATTCACTCACACATATGTGATACCCTTTTTGACACCTGAAGTGTGACAACTGTCACCAAAAAGACACTGGTTCTTCCCTGCAGGGAACTTAAAATCTAATAAGTGAGATAATGTTAATAAAAATATATCACAAAAATATTTAATTTCAAAATGTGATAAATGAGAGAAAGGAAAAATAGAGGAAGTTACATAGTAGTATAATAGAAATACCTGTTTGTCTTGGGATTTAGGTAAAGTTTCTTGTGAAAGAGTAACATCTGTACCTAAAACTGAAGCATGAGTAGGTGCTAAATATGTAAAGAAGAATTTTCAGGACAGAGGACCTGAGATGTGGAAATGCACGCCCTGTGTGTGGAATAGAAAGGAAGATCAGCGGAACTGCAGGGACAAAGTGCAGAAAATTGTGAAGGAGACAAAGCTTCAGAGGTCAGGTCAGGCTTGAACGTGTAAGGTTTACATGAATATTCTCATATTTTCTCTAAAAGCAGTGCACCACTATTGGAGACATTTAAGCAGGAAGGCTACTGTTGAGAACTGTGAAGGGTCTAATGTTTTACCCCACTTGCAATTTAACAGGTTGTCCTGCCAGGTTTCACGAATGCTGACAGAACACAAGACTCTCAGAACTCACAGCAATAGCAGTAGCAATATTTCAGCTTTTACACCAGTTCTGTGAATCCAGTTCCCATTGGGTGATGCAAAGAGGGCCGGTGACACCTATTCTCATGGTAGTGTGCCTTTAGTTTGGAAATCCAATCTTTTATAAAGGGCAGTAAGCTTGCCTGACCTTTGCTCTAGGCAGACATTTAGTTATATTGGACAGTAAACTAACCCTCCATTTTCTTAGGATGTGTGCCTGTGCAGGGGCGGGGTGTGCGAGGAAGGAGGCAGAGGGGTCTATCTCTATCTTTCAAGCTGTTTACTCTACAAACATTTTTGATCAGATAGTCCAGAAGAAGGTGGTCACAAGATGCACGAGAGATGCAGAAATGTGAGAGACCATGGAAAACTGTCTCCTAACAATGTCTTCGTAGATCCCATTGGTTACAAAACGAAACATGATTTTTATTAAAAAAATTGCTTTAGTTTTTTAATCAAGTCTTCATGTAAATTATCCATGTTTTCACCACCTGATTATCACATATAACTAAGAGTTAACTGTTTCAATTCTAGTTTCCAAACAGATAAAGTCAAAGACAGTTTGAGCTACTTATGTGGCTTCACAGTTGCATGTTTTTGTATAATCATACTAGTATCGCTCATAAAAAGTAGCTAAATAGCATAAATTCAAGAGTCAACTATCATTCTTAAATTAACTGAAGAGTATTACTGAATCACTCATTGGGGGTATATTGAAAGTGGTATGTCCCAAATTAAGGGCTTGTTTTATTTTTAAATTCTTCCTTTAAAAAGGCACACAATATTTTAATGGTTGAGAATTTTCTAATGATAAGAGATAAGAATGGAATTTTTATTGGCTAGTTATTTGAAAAGTGTTAAGAACTATTAATTCTCCCATATTTTTACCTGAAGGCAGTTATAGAAAATGATTTGCTATATGAGGCCAAATTCAGCAAGTTGTATCTTTTTAAAATAAATTTGCTTTTAAACCACTTGTATATGTAGCAGTCATTTTTTAGCTATAGCTAGTAATCCAATAACCACTTTTGGCCTTTAGACACTTGGAAGTCAAATCTCCCCGAGGATTTTTATTTCATTTACAAGTGTAATTTGTTTGAAAATATAATGGATTTCCCTTTCTTGAAATGGTTTGTGTTAGAAAAGGAAATAAATGCTAATAGGAACACAGATGGAGGCTACAGTACTGGGGAAATCAACTCTGAGTACATTCATTGACAAGAACATATTATGTGTGACTTTTAGGCCATATATTCACACAATTTAAGGAAAGGAGATTTAGAAGGGGAGGAGGCAGTTCAGCAAAGCAAAAGCTTTATTTTTAAAATTTGTAATGTTTTTATATTTGTATATATGTACGTTTTTATCACGGGAGATTTGAGGTAGCTAAAAACAAAACATATTTCAAAAATAGCCTGCTGAAGTCAGCAAAATAACCATTAAGTAATAATCAATAACTCATTTTATTTTTTTAATCATTACACCAGATTAGTCTTTGAAAACAAAACTAACAAAAGTCATTGTGTGTCAATTAGTTATATTTTTAATCGAAAAGAAAATGTAAAGCTTGAGAAAAGAATAGTTGTCATGAGGCAATAGAAATGTTACGATCAGTGTAGAACAGGGATTTTCAATGGGGGTGATACTGACCCCAAAGGACAGAAAATTGGCCAGGGAGGGGTAAATAAATTTATATACTACAATGCTTTTTGTCCCTCCAGAGCTCAAATCTACAGATAAACTCTTATGTCTTAGTATTTAATATCTTTTGTTAGTGTCACAATAATTTATTCTGAGATAATAATGAAAAAAGATTAAGAAACACTGCTGTAGAGTGTGTCAAAGAGTTTTAACTCTATAAAAAATGTTATATTTAAAAGTAAAATATTTTTATTTGAAAAATAAAACGTATATCTCTATTAAGATTGCTTTTGGGTAGTTGCCATAACATATCTCAGATGTTATCTTTCAGTAAGCTAATTTCAAATCTGCTCCCAGCCAAAAAAAAAAAATTAGAGAACAGTGTTGTGAAATGTTGTATAGAGGTAGAAAGATAGACAGATAATTATTTAAAGGTATTACTTCATCTCTCATCTAGTTTCAGTATTTCCAATATATGAATTAAAATACCTAAAGAGAAAATATTTTAAAATCTTATTAATACTTTGAGCCTAGAATGGATTAAACTAAAGTAATTTTGTTAATGGAAAAAAAAAAAAAAAGAAAACTAAATAAAACAAGCAAGCTGGGTAAAAGTTCTTTTAATGAGCCTTTATTTAATCCTGTCTGTAAATGCAAAATTCTAATACAATCTTTTTTGTAACTAATTTTGGACTTAACATTTTTTTCAAAAACTTTAATAGTAGAGCAACACTGACATCCAGTAGTTAGTTAAGTGAATCTCAGTAGCATTTTTGGTATTGATAGAAATACACACCCAGAATAGACCTACACATACACACACAAATACACACATCTGACATCAATTTCACTGAACAGTGCTTCCAGAATATTCTTTTGCATTTTTCTTGTCCTGGTCTGAATAATTTTAGAATATAGTTTGAGGCAAAAGTTAATGTTGTTGCTTGTATTATTCTACCTCTCTATATGATATTCTATATTCCAGTGAATAACCATCATCAGTCCACTCCCAGTCTATTCCCTAAAGCTTTGCTTCCAAAGGTCAACATTATAGGCAAACAAATCACTCTTTTGATTTTTCAGCCCTACTCCCAGGAGAGGGCAGTGAGGCAATAGATAAGAAAATGAAATTATGCAATAAAGCCTAATGACATAAGGGAAATGTAATGTCATATTTGTCTTTGCATCTCTTCTTAGTCTTGGTAATAATATTCTTCAATCAAATTATTTCCTTGAATTATGTATACAGAAAAATATACATCTTATTCAAGCATCAATAGCTTCAAAAGACATTCATCTATGTCCTGAAGATCATATGTGATGCAAAAACAAACAGTATAAAACTGTGTGCTAATGCTAAGACGTAAATGGTAATTAAAACTCATGACCTAGAAAAAGTATAAGTACACTGTGATTAAAGCATCGGAGAGGTAAATATGAAATGAAAGTAAATAAATCACCCTGACCACGAGTAGTTAGGTTTTAGAAAGCACTGTGACTTTTATAGTCCAGTTTCCTGTTGGTAGTTACAATAAATAGTTCTATAACCTAAATGCCTGAGAGCAAATCAGGTCTGGTCCCCAAGCAACTCTAACTTCCCAGTCTTCTTGTACAACACTGCACACTAAAACAAATCATTCTCCCCAGAACACTCTCCTTTTAAGGTTGCCTTTCCATCAGTGCATAGCTGAGAGTTGGCCACTTGGGACCAGGCATGGAATACTACTCAGCCGTAAGAAATGATGAAATCCAGCCAATTGTGACAACATGGATGGACATTGAGGGTATTAGGCAAAGTGAAACAAGTCAGAGGGAGAAGGTCAAATACCCTATGATCTCACTCATTAAGTAGTAGATAATAACAACAACAAACAAACACATAAAGACAGAGATTGGATTGGCGCTTACCAGAGGGGAAGGGGGGGAGGGAGGAGGGTGGAAGGGATAATTTGGCACGTGTGTGTGGTGATGGATTGTAATTAATATTTGGGTGGTGAACGTGAGGACATGATGTAATCCATGCAGAAATAGAAGTATAATGATGTACACCTGAAATTTATACAATCTTATTAACCAATGTTACTGCAATAAACAAAAAATAAAAAGAAATAAATTAATTAAAAAAAGAAAAAGAGAGAAATTGAATTGGTAAACGCTTTTTAAGAAAAGTTCTGTATAAAGGATGCGTGCTTTTTTTTTTAATGAATTTTGCCGTTAACTGTAATTCATAAATGAGGTTCTAATTATAGCTCTGGCTCAACCTAATGTTCTGTGTATAACTAGGAAAACATTTTAATTCTATCTGGAACTCGAGTCTTCATACATAGCCATCCTTTGAATAAAGGGCTACTGTGATAGCATATATCTGGAGCAGACCATAATTTCCAAAGAGAATTACAAGCAGCTGAATTTGTTGCTTTGAGATCACTTTAGGGGTATAAACTCTTCAAAGATATCTGCTTGCTTTGGAAATCCTTTTTCTTTTCTACATGCAATCGAATGCCTTAGAATAAGCTCTTCACCAATTGGGCTGCATCCAGAAACTTGCTGTGCTTCTAATAATTACTCACCTTGCTGCTGTTCAGCTTCAGAAGAGAAAACTGCTGTGGAGAAATAGCTCTAGCAGTCTGGCATACATTTTTCTGACAGTAATCTCTTCCTCATTGTAAATTTTCAATTGGCTTTTATGAAGATTGCCATGAAAAAAATAAAACGAAAACTTTTTCTGAGTGATGCATTTTTCTTAAAAATTGTGAATACGGAGATCAATAAACGTTTTAGGTTTGGTATATGAGTTGCCCAGAGTATCATTGGCCTAAAAAGATTCAAGTTGGCACTAGCCCCGTATAGGACAGCTGTTCCTATTTCTTCCCCTGAAGGGGTCCTATGCCTTTCCTGGCAAAGAAACGGAGCTGGGCTGGCAAAAAAAAAAAAAAAAAAAAAGGCGTATGCTTACATACTGCCAAAATAACCAAAGAATTATGTCAAAAACAAAATCAATTCACGAAAGAAAATTGGCACCACAAAATGAAATCATATACTTTAAATGAGATTGATAGTTTGCAATACAAATCTGCACATTAACCAATAATGATAAATACCTAACATATTATGAATCTTGATGTTTTACACTTTATCATACTATTCTGACAATTGTCAACTGTGAAGACGCTTGAAAACATTTCTTTTTTTCATCCCACCGTATTCTTTAAAGCTTGATGTGACATCAACCAATTCATTCACTTATTCAATAACTATTGATCTAGTGCTTACTATGTGCCAGACCCTTGATAAGGGTGAAGAACTTATAGATGAAAAAGATCAACTCCTGACCTAAAAGACTCTTATAATTAACTATCATAGGATGTCTTATGGAATCATAAATCATGTCCTATGAATACACCTTTCAATAAGAATAATTCAAATTGTGTATTAACAAGCGTGGTTTATTTACCATGGCAGACAGGAAATCCAAAATGAAGGTCAGACCTCTTTGGTAGTGTATGGACCGACACTGTCTTTTTTAAATTCATTATTTTTATGACAAATAATTCCTTTACGGTGGAACTTCATCTAAAGAAGACAGAACTATCTGAACAAGACAGAACAGGGTAATAAAACAAACCTAAGAGAAAACATATTCTGGTTGATGATGGCCTAATATGGTTCTGTTGATATAAAACAAGATAAATAAACCATAAATAAAAACAAAGTGAAATTCACCCCACACATATATTTTAGACTAAAAACAAATAAATAGAATGAGTAGAAGAATGGTGAGGTAGGCAGAATTGTGCTCCCCATCCCCAGTGATGTCTGTCTCCTAATCTCCAGACCCTGTGAGTATGTTAGGTTATATGGCAAAGGGGAATTAAGGCTGCAGGTGTAATTAAGGTTGCTAACCAGCTGACCTTAAAGTAGTAAGATTATTCTGGAGTATCTAGGTGGGCCCAAAGTAATCACTAAGATCCTTCAAGTGGAAGGAGGAGGCAGAGGAGGGAAAATGTGAGAGAGATAAGAGTGAGAAAGACCATTCCAACCCTGCTGGCTTTGGAGATGGAGAAATGGGGCCATGAGCAGAGGAATGTGAGCAGTCTCTAGAAGCTGGAAAAGGCAAGGAAAAAAGTTCTCCCCGAGAGCCTCCAGAGAGAACACAGCCCTGCCAACACCTTGATTTTAGCTTAGTGAGATCCATTTCAGACTTCTGCCTTCCAGTTCTGTAAGATAATAGATTTGTGTTATTTTAAGCCACTAAGTTTGTGGTGATTTGTTACTGCAGTAAGAGGAAACTAATACAGAAAAACAAATTCTTAAATTGGAAGATCAGTTTGAAGAACTCTCTCAGAAGCCAGTAGGGAATATTAAACAAATGCTGTGAGGTATGGAAATGACTAAATCAAGATAATAAGAGACCTGGAAAAGGAGAACGTGGTGCAGAGAAAAGGAACTACTCACAGAAGAAGAAATTGAGGATTCAAAAGGTTAAATACATATCGTAGGTGACACAGTTACTGTGAGGTGGAGACAAGCCTGTCACAGGTGATGTGACTCCCAGGACCAAAGTTCCTATTACAGCGGCCTTCCTAATGCAAACAGCTCATTAGAGAACCTTTGCTGACAACTGTCCAAACCGCTCCCCTTCTTCCCAGCAGTGATCAGATTACTCTCTTGTACAGCTTTTATAGGACTTATCTGCAATTCATTTAGATTATTTAGTGATCATCTTCATTATTGCTTCACTTTGCAAGAAGAAATCTTGTTTGCCTCTGTATCTGCAGCACCTACAACCATGACTGGACCATAGCAGGCTGTAAAAATTTGTTGAAAAATAATTTGCAAACTATTAACTATGTCTAAGCCTGGGGACGTTCTTCTTGGGTCGCCTTCACTGCTTATGTGGTGAGGACTAAAATAGACTGCAGGGAGTCTAGCAAGCAGTCAATTTATAAGAAAAGTGCGAGAGGAGAAGCTGGGACTGGGACAGAGGGAGGGTGAACATTTTGCTAGTGTCAGGTGAAAAGAGCCGTTGCAACAGAGTGATTGTATTCTGAGTCCTGCAGGTAAGAGGGTAGGGATGCTTTTCTAGGTGCCAAGACAATTTGAGTTCTCTTCTTTTCCCACATCCAGAGCTCTATAAAAACATTTCCATGATTCAGTGTCTGCAGACACGTTTTCAGAGGTAAGAGGGAGACACCCCTTTAGCATTTGTGAGACCGTGTGATGTAGCAAATAGAAAATGATATTGCAGAGCTATAACAATATAATTAATAATGCCTGTACCTTAAAGATTGAAATTTGGGTAGTTATGGAAACAGAAGTTAATTTACAGCAACAAATTAATTATTTGTGTTCAATCTGCAGCGAGTCAATATGAGACATGTATGGGAATGGAATATAGATTTTGATCCTTGAGAATGAATCAGACTAGAAAACAAAAGGACCATACCATGTCAGCAAGGAGAGATTCCCCTGTCCCATTTTCTCTCTGTAATAAACACAGTGCCAAAGTGAAAAGGCAGTTGTAGGTAACACTAGAATTGCACATTAATTGCGCCTGTATACTAGTTCTAGTACATATGTATGACACACACACGCATACACACAAATATATAATGTTATTAAATTTATGAAATAAAATTATATAATCTAATGTATATTTATATATCAAATACTATTATATTCATGAAATAAGATAAAATAATATATGGTATTTAGTATATATATGTGTGCATATATATATATTTGTACATATGCATGTGTGTATATATAGAGACTCATTTCAATCACTTCCTCTTATTTTTTTAAACCTCTGAATTAAGAAAAAAATCAATAAATAAGGCCATGATAAGTAACTAGTACTGTGCTTCCCCCCACCCTAAATACCTATAAAACCGGTCAAAATATATGAGACAACTATTAGCAGGTAATGGCACTATAGCATTGTGATCCTTGAGAGAAAAGAAACACATGATGTGAGCCCCACTTCTCCCTGGTTCTTTGACAAGGCCTGTCTTCTATCTACATGCAGAGTGTTGGAAATTAAGAGATGCATGGCAGTCTTGCTGAGCTGAGAGGGGAGTTGAAGACGTCAGAAGCAGCTGTCTTTGCAGGTAGAGTACCAGAGAACAATGAGTTTTGTCGATGGGAGAGGCCCAGCAGTCTATGCTGGGGTTCCGCATGAATTGTTGGCTGAGGGCAAGTCTGCACAGGGTAATCTTTTCCTACTCACATGGCAAGATTCTGAGAGGATAGACGTATTTACTGAGAGTGGATGAGACCCAGTGAACATTCTGGAGATTACACGGCTGGGTGATATGGAAGTTCCTAGTCAGCCAGAGTAAAGAGACTTTGCTGAGCCCCTTGGGCATTCAGCTGAGATGCCCAGCAAGGCCCAACTTTAGAAACAGAACCTCCTTCTAGCATAAGGACAACGCCTTGGGACAAATAACAGAAACAAAATAGACCTGCCTTAGTAAAGAATAAAATTCAGCCTGAAGCAATTAAGAGAATCTGCCAGCAATTCCATTGCCTGGCAGAACACAATTCAATACCCTTTAAGAGAACGTAATCCAAATCTGCTAAAATGTATCATTCAAAGTTTTCTACATACAATCAAGATTACTAGATATGTGAATGAGCAGAAAGATGTGACCTATAATCAAGAAAAAAAAGCAGTCAATTGAGCACCTTAGATAACCCAAATGTAGGAATTAATAGTAAAGAACTTTAAAACAATTATAAATATAGCCAAAAACTTAAAAGAAAGGATTGACACAGTGAGTGAGGGGATAGAGAATCTTGGTGGAGAAATGACAAGCATAAAAAAGATTCAAAAGGAAATTCTAAAATTGGAAAAAATTCTGTATATAAATCAAAGACTGTTGGATGAAATTAACAGCAGATTGGACAGTCTAGCAGAAAGGATCAGTAGATCAATAGAAAAGTGATCAATAGAAATTATCTAACCTGAGGTTAGATCAGTAGAAATGATCCCAACTGAAGAGCAGAGAAAAAAACAATTGAAAAAAATATGAAAAGAGCTGCCAGTGACATGAAGGACAATATCAAGCAACCTAATATATGTATAATTTTAGTCTCAGGAAGAAAGGAAAGAATATGATTTAGAAAAAAAGTTAAAGAAATAATGTGAGGATTTCCCTAGTTTAGTGAAAAACATCAATTTACAATCTAAGAAGAAAACCATTCCTCAGCACTTCACAATCAAACTGCTAAAAACATAGATAAAGAGAAAATCTTAGAAGCAGCCAGAAAAAAATAATGAAAGAATGCATTTTACCAGACACAATGTGGACCAGAAGGCAAAGGAATTCTATGTCCGACAAAATTATCCTCGAAAATTCAGATAAAATAAAGACATTTTCAGATAAATAAATGCTGAGAGACTTTGTCATCACACTACCCTATAAGACCTACATGACAAGAGATGTTAATGGAAGTTCTTTAGGCTGAAAGGAAATGAGGAAATGAAAACACGTGGAACATTGGAATGTACAGTATAAATGAAGAGCATTGGAAATGGTAAATATGTATGCAAATATAAAAAAATCATTCTTTTTACTCTCGTTTTAAGATAACAGATTTTAAAGCAAAAATAATAATAATGTATTGTAGAGTTTATAACATAGACATAAAATATTTCAAAATTGCCCCCAAAGTAGAGGTTGTACCTACAAATCCAATGCAAAAAATAAAATATTAAAAATATTCATTTAATCAAAAACAAGGTAGGAAGTGACATCAGCAGACAGAGTGGAGTAAGAACCACCGAAAATCCACATCTCCATAAAAGCAACAAGAACACTGGAAAAAATTGGGAAATCGATTTTTCAGCATTCTGAAAATTAATCAGAGGCTTGAAAAAAATCTGAGGAGCATCTATTCAAGAAAAACAGTTGAATCTTGGTAAGAACAGTTAACTTTGTGGCATTCTAACTTGCTCTATGCCCTTCCTTTTTTCCCAAGTTTTTCAGTAGCTTTTGTTTGATAATGTAGGTTTTATTATTATTCAGGTATGGTGAGGCCAACAGATCAGGACATAACTTATGGTTCTAAGAGGAGGAGGCATACCGCCCCATGCAGGTCCACATGGGGAAGCATCAGAGTCAGTCAGGAGACAGAAAGTGAAGGGACAAAGTGGACAGGAGCCTTTGTTGTGGATTCTGTGGGAAGGACTGGGCAAGGCGGGGTAGGCAGGTTTAGGATTGGCAGGTTGAGATCAGCCCAGCTATCTCCTGGGCTGATTAGGGCAGAGGTCCACACCTAGACGCAGCACAGTCAAACTGTGGAAAGACAAAGGCAAAGAGACAATACAGAAAGCTTCAAGAGAGAAGTGACTCATCATTTACAACGGATCCTCAATTAACAGCTCAATTAACATCCTCAATTAACATACAAAGGATAAAGATGAACAGCTGCTTTCTCATGGAGAAAAGCCATGGAAGCCAGAAGGCAGTGGGATGATGTATTCAAAGTGCTGAAAGAAAAAACAAAAAACTATCAACCAAGAAAACTAGTGTGGCTATATTACCTTCTTTGACTCAGCTAATATCATGATATTTTTAGTAGAATCAAACGTAATCATGTTCATTAACTTCTGGACAAATCAATTTCTGGGCACTAAGAATATAGCACATACAGAAGGATACAATTTTTCTCCTTAAAGATCCTACATTCTAGCTGGAAAACAGACATTGCACAACTAACAGCCCAATGATTTAATGACAATTAAAAATGTATACACACAAACACATACACATATATACATATATATGGAGAATAGATTGCTGTTAGGTATAGCAGGAGGCTCTGACCTGATCTGGTGTGTCCTATATGGCTTTAGAGAAATGATGTGTGAACAGAATTGTTAAAGATGAGTAGAAAACATTAGCTTTCACCCCATATTCACCATTAATTTACTCATCTCTGAGCTTCAAGGGTCACATCCAAGAATGCGTCTATCTTGTTTACTAATACAGTATCTGACCAATCAATGAACCTTGTGCCCAATCAATGAACCTTTAATTCAGCTGCCCACCATACATGGCAGGGTTTCATATAGCAGTGCATAAGAACAGAACTAGCTACAGGGGGACTATGAAGGAATGATTATGAGGTTTACATTTCACACGCAGCTGACAGGGCATATTTAAAGAGTCATGGTAAATATACAAATATTTTTGAAATAGCCAGCATGGAACTAAAATCCATAAATTATTTTTTCATCAAAAATGTCATTTTTGTATGTCTTTTTATTATGGCCAAGGAATGTTATTTCTAGTTTCATATATATATACACACACACATGCACACACATATATATGTACAGATACACATATATATACATATACCATTAATATATTTGTGATATATATTTTTAACATATATCATTATAATTTATTGTTGTTAGTGCCATCCAGTGGATTCTGACTCCTAGCAACCCTATCCAGTCTTTTTGCACCACCGTCTCATCTTCCAGCGCTATATCAGACAATGCTCCTCTGCTATTCATAGGATTTTCACGCCCAATATTCTCAGAAGTGGGTGGCCACATCCTTCTTCCTAGTCTGTGTTAGTCTGGAAGCTCCTCTGAAATCTGTCCACCATGGTGACCTTGCTGGTATTTGAAATACCAACGGCATAGCTTTCAGCATCACAGCAACACGCAGGCACCACAGTATGACAACCGAGAGACTGACAGACTGGTAGTGTGATTCCCTGACTGGGCAAAAAACTCAGGCCATGGCAGTGAAAGTGCTAAATCTTAATAGCTAGACCCCTAGGGCTGGTGTTATACACAACATGCATATAGATATACAGATTATATACATATATATATATATATTTATATAAAGCGTACTGAGAAGTAGAAAAGCTTATCCATTTTTAAGATTTTAAACATGAAATTTTCCTGTAACGTTTTCTAAAAGTATTTCTAAAAATTTTTTGATTGTGTTACTTAGCTTATTTAGCTTTATATTTAGGTAGTTTATCACTGATAATTACACCCAGAAATGGCCAAGCTGTTGTGTTTACAGCAACATGTAGATTATTGAGAATATAATGTAACTTTGACTTATGATGAGTCTGGCAAATTTTACAAACAAGTATGCCAGGCACATCTTTTCATTACTGCCTAAGACTCATTAATATGATTATTTTGTCAAACATCTTGACTGACAAGTTAAATATTACTGCCACACTCATGTGAGTTGTAAGTACACAACAGTGAAGGCGGAAGCTCTTTCTTTGGTTCTAATTAAAGAGGATATTATCTTACATTGTTGTTTTCAAGGTACTACATGCTTTTCAGGTTCACGAAGTAAATGTGCAATTGAAAATAGCATGCTTTACTCCCTGTCTAAGCTCTATGTGCAAAGAGGGTTATTTCCTTAGAACACGCAATATCTCTTTAGCCACAACCACATTTTATTCAATCATACGGTCCAGGGACCTCACGCTATATTCTTATAAATACTCACTGGTCTGCTATGGCACAGGTGGCAGATAACAGCATAGTTCCAATAAAAGGAAAACCAAGAGTTAGCTTTGGTCTACAGAAAAATGTCTATAGAATTATAGTCTATAGAAAATGTCCCACTTAAGACCACTGTATTATACAGTGTATACCAAAGGGCCGCCTTGGAGGAATGATCAATTCGTTCATAACCAATATAATAATGCATCTTATCATGTGTTACTTGTTCATTTAGAAGTCATAAGAAAATTTGTGATATTTAATTTCTTTGTTAAATATAAAAGTTTCCATATATTACTAAACATAGTGAGTAGTATAAATTATATATATATGATTATATATGTGTACATACATATATATGACTATAGAATTTCAGCTCAAAGTGTAGAGCAGAATGGGTTTTAGAGATTTGTCTGTACATTCCTATCATTTTATAGTGGGAAAATTCAGGAGAATGGAATAAACGACTTATCAGAGTCACTTAACAAATCATTGCTAGAATTGAGGCTTAAAGTCACTTCTCTCCACCCTTTCTTGCCATTTCTCTTTCCATTTAAATTAATATTTATAGATTATTATAAAATAAAAATGTACAGTTTTTATTCAGAAGCATAAACATGCTCAACATAATGTAAACAAAGAATTATTTAGTTTTACACTATCAGTGTCAAGAGATGGTTTTGAGGGCTTTAGCCTTCATAAACATCAACCCTACTCAATCTCTATGAATCTAGGTTGTGTCTCCCGTGCAAACAGTTCAGCACAAGTCACTAGTGCTCCCTCAGCCCCACCACACACCCGTTCCAACTGCATCTCCTGCGTGAAAAGCCTGGAAATGTAACTGTTTGTTAAAATAAAATAGGCTGATTAAATACGACTCAGCAGGAAAGAGGTTGTTGAATTTGGATGGACCTTAGAAACAATCCCATTCAACACGCCCTATACGCTGATGAAGAAAACTGCCTCTTGAATTTCACCAGTTTCCTCATGTATTTCACTTAGATGATGCTCTCTTTGGTTGCAAAATAGAATTTTGTTTGAATAATTTCTTTATATTAAAACTAGTTAGATCAGTTTTGCCACACATACACGCTTACACAAACCCAACTAAGTTTATATTCCTCCATAATGGAGTGTG
Organism: Ceratotherium simum simum; assembly: GCF_057802395.1. NCBI lineage: Eukaryota > Metazoa > Chordata > Mammalia > Perissodactyla > Rhinocerotidae > Ceratotherium > Ceratotherium simum. The sequence continues at coordinate 83,055,210 of NC_141901.1, forward strand.
AGCAGAATAATACGGAGCTCTGCAATAGGCAAATACCACAGTAGATTTGATTTTTGTGCTTACAATGTACTATGTGATTAACACCACGATGTTAACCACGTTCAATTACTACAATTATAGCTGATATGTATTGTCAGGCACTGGTCTAAGCATTTTATGGAGATAGCATTTTTTCAGTCTTTATAAGAATCCTATGAAATTGCTTCACAATTGTATTGTGAATCTGTCGAAGCTTGTGGTTATTAGTGCTAATAATAACTAACTCTTAAGGCACCTATCAGGAAGCCCTCTTTCTATATTAACTGTACATATGCTAACTAAATTAATCATCAGAGCAAGACTATGAACTAAACACTATTTCTGTTTATAATTGAGAAATCTGAGGCACAGAAAGGTTAAGTGGTTTGTCCAAGATCATCTAGCAAGAAAGTGGCAGAGTCTAATTTGAACTCAAACTTCAAATTTCAATGTCACAGTTATTCAGAAACATCATATTAGTAAAGTACCTGAGAATGCCACAGCCCAGCTACAATACAGTGAAAGAGCACAGACACTGACGCCATTGGGGCTGGTAAACCTCTGGCTCAATCACATTCTAATGGAATCATCGTAGATTAGTCACTTTCCCCACATATAACACAGAGGTAAAATAGCCCAGTACAGTGTCAAGCACGCACTAGTAGTTCAATAATGACTATTTGTGTTAATTGATAATATAACAATTATCACAATTAATATAACAATTAATATAACAAGATAATATACATGTGTTACAAAAAGAAATTAAACAATTTGGATGGACCCACTCACCTGGTTAGAAGAGAAGAGGTAGAAGTGAGAGAGGTCATACACAAAGGAAATATAAGCAACTAGAAGCCGTGATACCTTATGAAAAACTGAATGTTGCAGCCATACCTTATTCCTTTTACATTACCACATAGAATTTACCAACATATCAAGAGGTGTTCAGTAAATGTTTATTAAACTGAACTGAAATCTCACTATCATACAAGTAAGTTGTATGTGTAAAACCTAGTTATATAAACACACAAAAAATATTATATTTACTTGATACAAATTAGAACAAGTTGTTATTCACACGGACTTAAACATACCTAAACTGAATTAGTTTCTTTCTCCACACAGCAGTCGGAAAACATTCCTCAGTCCGCACAGAAATCTGGGTTCCGGAAACAGGTGGAACCTGAACAGCAGGAGGACCACTGGGGCAAATGGAAGACGGAATTGGTCTTGGGCTCCCTGTGACCCTTCGTTGCATGACGCTAGGGTGTCACTGCACTGTCAGGATCGGCTGACTCCAATGCAATACTTCAGCTCCTTGAGAAACTGTTTTCTCCAAATGCCAGGCAGGAACCAGATTTTCATAGTCTATCAGGGAGGAGAGAAGAGAAAGGATTTTCCTTCATTTTCCAGCAGCCAATTTTTTTCTCCATCTAGATATCATTTCACTTCATTGAACTAGAAAAGAATCAACGAGCATATAAATTTTAAATTACTAGTTACTTTTCCCTTACACTTAACTCTTACGAAGTTCCATAGAACCAGTTCATTAACCCAACTCACGATTGCAGTGGTCATGCTGAGCCTCCATTAAGTCCTTTCTAATCTGTGATTCCCTCACTAGAGGATCAATTTGTTGTTCTGGTCCTACAAATTAGAAAGCAAACTATGTATAAATATAGTCAAATTTACATTTGAAAATACCTTCAATTTTCTTTAACATTTGGCTCCTTCTAATCTTCCTTCTTTATATTTTTGCTGAAAAAAATCACCATTTCCTTCTGGTCAAATATATTTTCATTTCATTACATTATTCATTATTAGTATTTTTTTCTCAGTGGTTGTCCTAATAAATTTATATTTTATGATTACCAAAAAGATCAGCTAGTCCTAGTCTCCCCATTTTACAGATGAGGATACTTGTTTATGGAGTCTAGTGATAATCCTGTGCTCACCAAGTTAGTTGACTAGTTAAATATTTAGATGAATCATGGCAGAGCTGTGATCAGATTTCATATAGCATAACTCCTGTCTCTTTCTTGGAAAAAATTTATGATTAAAATTTATCAAAATGATCACTAAATTATCATAATTTAATTAAATCATGAGATATATTCATTTAAAATATGAATATACGATTTCTCTTCTTATAAAATTTTCTATGTGTTCACCATGTTGTACCTTGAGGTTTTTATATTTTTAATCCTCTCAAAAATAGCAAATCATAACTATCAGGATACATAAGAGTAAACGTGTTCTCTACAATTAACTCTAAATCATTTTATGTAATTTTACTGAACATATACTGAAAATATATCCCATGCTGACTTAATGGAAATTATGTTAAACTATGTGTATATATATATAACATGTAAATCCACATAAATAGTTTCATAATACTATATTAACAACATTACACAGAGTGTGTGCCTGTATGTATGTGTGTGTGCGTACTATATATATGTTCTCCAAAATTAAACAAATAAAAATTCACAAAATTATTTTTGAGTGATTCTGTTAAAATGTATTCATTCTCAGTGACCTTGATCAGATTAAATCAACTTTTCAAATAGTTATTTGGAATTTGACAAATAGTCTCATTCAACTTCTCTGGTGAAATACTTGATATGAAAATCTTGGGAGAACAAAAATGACGATGGGGAAGAAGAATCAGAAGAATCAGAAAGTGTCAATTATAAATTTTTACGGAAGGCAATAGTCGTTATATGTCTGAAAGGATTAACACCCAAAGACATTTGCTGAGATAAATTGCAGGAAAAAAGCTCCAATCCCTCCAGTAGGGTGTGTGTTACTATTTCACTGCGGATAATCAGGTGGGATAATTTATCAGCATCATGGTCAGAAAATTGTAAGAAAAAGTCTTCAAGCAAATCACATTCTTGGATATAATTTCTCTACTTGAAAAGAATGTATCTTCCACACGAAGTGAATGTTGTAGAGGAACTGAGATACCTGCTCATGTAGAGAACCTGAGGGATGTTTAAAATGGCCTTTAGGGATTGGCCCACTGGCGTAGCGGTTAAGTGCGCTCCCATCCCAGGTGCGCACTGACACACCACTTGTCAAGCCATGCTGTGGTGTTGTCCCATATAAAGCAGAGGAAGATGGGCACAGATGTTAGCCCAGGGCCAATCTTCATCAGCAAAAAGAGGAGGATTGGCATTGGATGTTAGCTCAGGGCTGATCTTCCTCACACACACAAAAATGGTCTTTACATAACTGGAAATGGCTACTACGTACTCATTTGGAGAAGAGATGGTATAGAACACCCATGGTCGGTGCATAAGTAGTCACAGGTGTACAAATGAAAATCATCCAAAATGAAAAAAATTGCAATATAATTTATTTAGTTTTGGGATTTCAGAAACTATATTCAGTATTTGTCATCTTATACTCTAACTGAATAGGTAAATGTCCGTAATTACAATTTTACAGTATGAAATACTCCACTGAGTACTATGTTTATTATGCCAACACAAAATTGTTTTCTCCAGATCACATTACCTTACTCGGTAGTTATGAGCTAGAGGAAGTATGAATAAAAGATTCAGTGAAGAAGCAGCTAAAGCCTTTCAAACTATGCGTGTTTACCTAATAACACAGCTTCAACATCTATAAATAAAAGTTGATGGAACTAAAAGGAGATATAGATAAACACACAAACATTGTTGGACATTTTAATATACTTCAATATCACAGAACAAGCAGAAAAAAGTTAGTAAATTAGTAAGGTTATGATGATTTGAAAAACACATGTTGCTAACTTTAACTGATTGACCTGTATAGAAGCCTACAACCAATAACTTCAAAATGCATATTCTCTTTAGGCACTCACGGACATTTACCAAAATAGACCATACCTTAGGCCAAAACAGGTTAAATTAATCGTTAGCATGTGGCGACCAAAATCATAATAGTGGTTACTGTTGGAGGAAGTCGAGTGAAAAGAGGCGCAAAGGAGCCTCTGGAATGCCGTAAATGTTCCATATTTTCTTATGGTAGTGTTTACACAACAGTATACAAATGTCTAAGTTCATGAATTTCTGCAACTAAGATTTGTGTTGATTGTCTGTATGTAACATTTGTCACAATAAAAAATAAACTAATGTCTAATAGAAAATTCAATGAGATTCTGGAGTTCTACCCACATTAAAAGAACTTTTGTGAGCTGGACACTGAAGTTTTTTCATCTTTCCCCCATTCTTAGACATTTATTTAAAAAATAAAGAAATGATAAATGATATAAGCTATTTCATTAATTGTAATAATCAAAACTTTATTAAATTAACATATATATATATTTTTTTCTTAAGGCACCATCTGTTGACGAAGACAACTATATGTGGTTGTGTTTTATGCTAGTAGCCCCAAATGAACCATACCTCTACAAATTCCCTTTGATTTGGGCTGAGACTGTGACTTGCTTTAACCAACAGAATGCAGGGGAAGTGACATTGGCCTAAGTGGAAGTTTCTGGCCTATGCCTTATGAAGGCCTGACAGCTTCCAATTCTGCATGCTTGAGAACCCTGATAAACTAAAAAGGCTAGCTGGTGTGCTGGGGGTACCACGTGGAGCCAGAATACAGTGAGGCCATATAAAAGGGAGAGGTCCAGAGCCACACGGAGAGAGAGAGAACTTCACCTGTTCTAGGGTCCTACCTAAGGTCTCTCTAGCCAATCCACTCCCTGAATACATCCATCCAGTAGACTACCAGCCAGCCAGCCAGCAAACAACCACTCAGCTGAATCTAGCCCCGATTCTAGGATTGCAAACAAATAAAATAGTTGGTTTTTAAACACCAAGTTTTAGGGTGGTCTCCTATGCAGGAATAGATAACAAAAACACTGTATCATTAACTTAGCTTGGGGGTTGATGTTAAGTATGATAATTAGGCAGAACTGAGATGGAATGGGCATTGGGGTTGCCACAAGAATGACTTTTATGTTCACCTCAAGTAAGAGTGATGAAGCATATAATGGATTTTGAGTCTTTTAAAATCCAGCCTGAATTTCTATCAAAAGAATTCTCTTTATCTTAATTGGAGTTGAGCTAGTATTATGTTTGCAAAATAGCCATGGGGAGGCCTACTGACCTAGCTTTTGTATAGAAAATCAAAGTATGAATCTTAATTTCACAGGCATTGAAGAAGTTCCTGGTTTGTGTGTTTGAATCCAGAGGGTAGCGCATTTAAAGACCTTTTATATTGTCTTATTAGGATAATTTAAAAAGAAAGTAAAACAATGTGTATTCTGCAAAGGAGAGTGTTTCTTTTAATTGCTGGGGTAATTCAGGGAGGAAAAAAAGTCTCAAATTGCATAAACAGGAAGTAGTATATAGGTTTGCCAGATAAAATACTAGGCACCCAAGTAAATTTGAATTGCAGATAAAGAATGAATAATTTTTTTACTATAAGGATGTCCTGTTCAATATTTGGAACATACTTATACTAAACAAATCATTCTTTTTTTATACAAAATCCAAATTTAACTAGCATTTGGTACTTTTATTTGCTAAATCTGGCAACCCTAAGGTAGTAATAAAGTCAACGAGTCAGACGGCAGAAGAAAGAATGGGATTGAGGGTGGGGTAAGGTAAGTGGTGGAGGAGGAATCAGAGAGGTAGAAAGGGAAAGGATGGAGGGAAGAAGTTTGAAAAGAGAGGTAGTTAGTGTAGAATCATTGTTTTGGAAGTGGAAAAATAAACATGTTAGCGAAGTATAATAATATTTCAGGGAAGTGTAAAATGTGTGATCAGGAATGTATAAAAATATTGCTCTGTTACTTTCTGTGACTGATCTCAATTTCCTCTTATGTTCCCCAGGTGATGGGAAACAGAAACTCGACAATTCATGGTATCTCTTTTTTTCCCTGTTGTTTAGTCTGTCTTTTTGGATGACTCAGTCTATTCTGAAAAATGCTTAATTTTTCGGATTCTACCTCTGCCCACTCACCCAACTTGAGAGGGTGCTTAGGGGGGATATGAGGACCTGCTAGTGATGGAGGAGGGGACCAACCATTCGCTGACCTTGAATTGAAATACCTGTTTCCACCCGTGTCTGCATCTGCACATTGGCCTCGATTCTCACCAAACGTGCTGGTGATGTAAGAAGCCCAAGCTGGAGAAGCACAGGGCACCCACTGCCCCTGAGGGCTACCCCTGCTACTGCTGGCCGTTGCCCCCTGCTCACCCAGTCACACTGTGGGCTTCGTTTAGATAACTATACCCGGTAAGAAAGATGCTGGAACCAGAATTTTGATACTCCCACATTTCAAAGGAAAAGATTTGGCAAAAAAACTTCTGAAAAGTAATTTATACATAGGTTCACTTGTACAAAATAGTCTAGACTTTGAGTGGAATTATTTTGTATTCTTTATTTGAGGAACATAATAGTTTTATGAAGTAGGCAAAGATCAAATATTTATGAAAATGCAGGTAATTTTTTAATATCTACTGACAGATGGCCTCTGTAGATTCTGTATTTACTGTCCATATCATGCTCCCACCAATCTTCTTCGTTCCATATAAACTTAGTGTTTACCTGTGGGGATATCAATAGTTCATGAGTTTGATTTTAAATAAGAATCCCTGTGTAGTGGCATAGTGAGACTTATTTTTCTGCTTTTTAAAATGTAATCAGTACCCAAAATCAATATCACTATTCTTTTTAAAGGCTAAGTTTCTATGTTCAGAGAAAGTTGATGCTTTATTAGCCTAGAAAAAGAGCTGTCCCTTTTGAAACGTTAAAAAACACAAACATCTTAACCATCCTTAGAAACTAATAATGCTGAAAGGAGATCTGGCTGCTATAAATTTTCTATAATATAACCTCTTACCATTTTTAACAGTTAATTTTTCAATAACAAAAATTTAAAAAAGAATATGGCTATTTACTTTAAATTTAGTAATGCTTTTTGAGTCTGCACAAAATATCGCAGAATTTTAACTTTGAAAGCTGAATGATTTTTTTCAGTTTTTTTTAAGTTATTAAAATGTGTCTTCTTATTTGGTAGTGAACTTGTATTCTAGCCGAACAGCTGCATCTATGGGCTGCCAGAGTTACTATTCACACACTTGCAGGTTATTTGATTGAATCACTATACACATAAAAATCCTTCACAGAGTGATTAAAAAGTGGACAGGGTAATGTTAATTATATTATTCTCAGAAGAGAAATTAGACAGAGAAAAATCTTCATTGAGATTTTAATAAACAACTTGTTATTTTTGCAACAACATTTAGCTCAAGGAACAAAAGGAAATCAATTATAACAAAACAATATATTATTTAAGAGTGATGTTACTACTTTTTAATTGATTTCAAAGAGCTTTTTAATTAATTATATCATTTGATCCTCACAGCAGTCCTATACTAGCAAAAGGCCAGGTATTCCCCCTCTTTCATCTATGAGGTGATGAAGCCTCAGAGAAATCAACATAAGGAAATGCCAATAAATAGATGATAACTGTAAGTGGTAAAATGAGGCCCAGGTTTACCCCGTTCTCTGCCTAGTACTCTAGAAGCTACTTTCATTTGTCTAATTGTGGTGGGTTTAAAGTGTCTAAATTTATATTTTTTATTTTCTGAAAGTTCCACCTGTAGTGTGTTGAGAGCAAGACCTGTACCCAATTCATCTGTTCTAGGTTCCACCAATATATATCTGGTGAATCTGGGTTTCAACTTTAAGGCTAAGATTGAAATGACCTTATTATAGAAATTGAAAATGAAAGTTAGATGCCTTCTTCTGTTTCATTTTCATTTGGGGGGGAAAAAAAAGACCAACTTCATAAGTTTGGTAGAGTTTTCGAATATAATAGCGATCACACTACATAGTACACATAAAATTTTAGCACAGGCAGAACCAACAGCCAAAAGTCACATCTGCCAAACTTGGTGAAACAACAGTTTTGTCTTTCAAATCACGACTAAACTCTGTAGGGGGAAAACTGATTTTGTGATAAACAGAGTCCTAAAGTATTATGCAATTGGCAAAATTTACTATGCATTTATGGTATTATGAGTTTACTGTATTTGGGTTTGTTCAAATAATTTCACATATCTAGGAGAAATTGTATCTTATGTGATGATTTAATCTAACCACAGCTGCAATATAAATTATACTTAAGACTATGCTGATTGATTATAATCAGTTGTAATCATGTCTTATAATTACATTGCATTCTACGGGCAGAGCTGTTTAAGCCTACTCAGCACTGAGCTATATAAAGAAGATTATTTGTTACTTCTGACAGTCTCAGTCAACATTCAAAATTGCCTGCAAACAATAAGTTTTATTAAATTTATTGTCCAGGCATCATGTAATTGTCTTGATTTGTCCACAGAAGCTGAAGTGGAACTGCAAGAGAGTCTAAAGCTTATTAACTACTATTTATGCCAAAAATATCTTCTTAAAAACACTTATAATTCAGGGAAGGAGTTACATTGATGTATCAATTTTTTCAGGTACCTTGTATTTCAAAGTATGTACATTTTACCTAAAAAATAATCCAGTGAGAAGGTGGAGAGTGTGAGAAGAAGGTATATAGGAAACAAAATTGACAAAATGTTGATAATTTATTAAAGCAGGATAATGGGTACATAGAGGTTTGTTATACTATTCCATTTAATGTGTATATAATTGAAATTTCCATGATGAAAAGTTATATATTAAACTTTTCCTGTAATAAAACTGAACCAACATTGTTTATATAAGCATGTTATATCTATATGCAGTAATGACAAAAGTGTTCTTTACCATTTAAGTATCTAAGTTTCCGTATTTATTTCTTAGGGAAACACTTTGTCTTTATATTCCCAAAGCCCTAACGGACTATTTTGGAGCACTCAATATATTTCGCCTGAAGCTAAAGACCCTGTTCTCTTCTTTTAGCCTAACCTTCCCCACTCCCTCTTATCATGATGCCCACATTTCAGCTGCCCTCTTAAGCCATAGTAAGCAGTCATGTGGCAAACACTGTGCTATTCTATCATCTATGCCTTGTTATTAAAGTTGATTACACTTTACACAATTAACTCCAGCTCCCACAAGAAACAATATTATGAACAAGTTGCACATAATTGTTAAACAAGGATCATTCTGATTAGAATTTTACCTGTGTTGGAGTAAAAGAAAAGTTAAAAAGTAACCTTTTAGATTTAGATTTTAGATTACTTACTACATAAATTTCTTTAGATTTTGGCAACTTAACCTTTTTAGACTTAATATTTTCATTTTTGTGTGTCTGGATATAGTTTATGTAAACCTATATGGTAAAAGTTTGAGCTGTAGAATTAATATGGATCAAACATTTGTTGTCTCTGACTTTGCATCCATACTATCTAATCTTTTATGCCCTTGAATGAGGATTGGACTATGATTTGCCAAATCATTTCTGGAACCAAAAAACTAGTGCTGAGCTAGAGCACTCTCATTAATATTAACATTTTTACACTTTGGACTTCGTTTCATTGCTTGTATAACAGGATACAAAACAGGTCTTTTTCTTTCTTTGGCATTTTAGCTCAGGTCTTAAAATGGAGGACAATCAATTTCAAATACCCACATATTCAAAGAGAACAACTAGAATTCCTATGCCCAACAACCTTAAGATATAGACAAAAAATTAATTTGTCACCATAGCTTCTCATCCCCCTTCACTTTATATAAAGGAGAAGGCCAGATTTATTAGGAGAGAGAAGACTGGGAGTGAAGAGAGTCATCAGAGAGCTGTGTGATTCTCCATACGCTTCTTGTTGGAAAGAGGAGAGGGACTCCACTTCCCACTTTGAGTCATGGGAGAACTCCCCACGCTGAGCAGGCATTGAGAAGCCCTCAAAAGGGGAAAACTAGGGTTGATCTTTGGAATACTAATAAAATTTTCCGTAGAGGAAAATACTAACCTTTGGGGATCTACCACTCCAAGGGCCTCAATATTAGGTTACAATAGCACCTGCTACAAAAGATTGCCCTTGTTGCACATAGGAAATTCCCAATCAGGAGAGGAGGTAGAGAGAGAAGAGAGAAGAAAGCAATTCCCTTCTCCACCATTGTTTTGTGTAACGTGCATGAGGCCTGAGCTGTAAGGAAAGGGGGCTCAGGTGAGGGTTGAGCTGAGAAGGAAGAGGGAATCTAAACCTGAAATGAGTCTGGTGATTCACAACAATTCTGTAACGAAAGGCTGTGCTTATTGCAAGATGTCAATCAACAGCCAGAACTATGAAAGATCAATAGGATCTCTCATAGGAAAACATCAGTTTTCTTCCATTTTTTTCCTACAAGTAATTTTTTCTCCCAGAAAGAATTTGTGATCTTTCGCAACTTGTGAGGGTACAAATAATCATGTCAACAAAAGGGAGACATGAGAGAACAATGCTTGGCAAAAGGAGACCCTAATCAAAGGTTTACTATGACCATAATGAGTTGTTTCATCATTTCTTCTCATAATTGTTTCAATGACCAGGAAGAATACCCCCCCGAATTAAATTAAAAAGAAGAAAAAGAAAATCTCAACCTTACAAAATCTTCATTTCCAACTGCTCCAGATAACTAGTTCTCAGAAATTCTTTAGAGAGAAAATAAGAGTCAAACCAATAATTTTGAGGTATGACTCTGGTATTCTTGAGGTTATAGAAATGTGGAAGATAGATGCTGAATTGCTAGAGCTAGTAAAAGAGCCTCCATCTGTATAACACATATTTTGAGAAAATTAAACCAAGAAGAGCTAATAAAAATGAGATCAAATTGTAGTAACATATTGAAAATACAATATATCTTAGATTATATTCAACATGTTTCAGTATATTTTAATTGAATGGATCAATCATTAACCTGTCACATGTCAGTCATTAAGTGATTATCAAATTCCCTTTGTAACAGGTTTCTTGAGTAACTCAACTATTAAAAATAGAAATCACCATCAAGTCACTGACAAAAAGTAAATGAGAGATTCAAATTGTGATGTTAAACTAGATTGGACTATCTAAAGACTGAAAATGGCACCATCTGGTAATGGATCAAATTTACATGCAAAGTTTTAACATCTGCTGTAGAGGCCATTAGTGGTGGGGAAAGTCAGGCTCAGGGAGCTTTAGACCCTACCGTTACCAGTTCATTTATAAACCAGATGTGCACACATATTTATTTAGATCTCAGCAAAGATCTTTATAGAAAAGTAAAGCACTTAAAAATTGGTCAAGGAATATGCTAATGATTAAAGAATCATTTATTCAATTATTTTTTATTAGATAACTATTAACTGCAAATAATAACAGGTAAAGGAGGACAATTATGAAGAACTTGGCCTCTGCCTTCAAGAGACTTGCAATTAGCAATCTAAGATGAGTGAACAAAAAATTCTAATACAAGGCAGACATTTGCAAGTGTTCCTTTATCATCAAATTAAGTGCAATAGCCATCCTGCCTAGAGGCAAATGTATGGTTGACTTTCCATCAGAAACCTAGACGAGAGCTTTTCAGAAAGTGAAACACCAAGAGACTTGCAGCTTCGAGCAGTTCATCATTTGCTGGTGGTGTTGCAGTCTAGACCTTTTCCTTAGCCACGATCTAACTATTCCTGAAAGGATTTTTGTTTTTGCTTTTTGTTGTTTGGGCTTTTTAATTTATTATTTTTATTATTGTTATTAATATACCGATGACAATTAGGCTCAAAGTCACACGCCAGTTCTCATTGGTTAGTAGTAATGCCTTCAGAGCTGCCTAACGTTATGCCCAGGTTCATCAGGAAGGAATGGACAACTCACTAGAAGTGCCCAAGAGACAGGAGCAGCAGCACACACCACATAGCTCGCACCCGTGGACTAACTGCGTGACACAATAGCCTTCCCTGAGTCTCCTGAAATAGAGCCCACATTCAGATGTGGAAGAGGCAATTACAACCACAACATTTCCAAATGAATGGCTTAGGCAGTTAAGGTTGCTGGATTCCACATTTGGGGGAAAAAAACCAACTTATTTTTTTGTCTGATATATGGATATCTGAAATTTTAAAAATCATAATTATATAACATCCCAGAAATTATTTTAAAACACCGCAGATTTACTAGATGTCTGACTGAAACTGTCTCACTGCTGCCAAACAAACATCATGAAAGATCTGGAGCCAGAGCACAAGTGGTGTATCTTGCTTGGCTAACATGATCTAAAACTGCTGTCGACAATTGTGTTTGCATTATTTTGTGAACTGACATTGATATGCCACATGAAAACTTCTTTAAACATATTGAAATGTATAATTATGGTCAAATATTTAAAATTTATTTTATTTTAATTAATGATGTAACTTGGATTTCCTCATATTTTCCAGAAGTTAAAAACATCACTTACAAGTGAAATTAGGCAAAATTACTTTTTGTTTTATCATTCTCTTTAAAGTTCAGCTGGAAATTAAAATTCCATAGAAGGAGACAATGAAGATTAGGTTCAAATGATAAACTAAGTTTCACTAACTCTGTTTTAACAGTACTACATAAAACTCCTAGTCAATATGTGTCACAGCCAGACTACCTGAGTTCCAATCCCAGATCAGCCATTTCCTAGTTGAGGGACCTCAGGCACATTATTTGCCCTCTCCAATCTTTAGTTTCTTTAGCTGTAAAATGTACATATTAATACCTCATAGATTGTATGGGGGTTAAATAGTTACTATATCTAAGGAGTTTAGACTCAGTGCCTGGCACATAAAAGGGACTTTATTAAAGTTAGCTATTACTATTAAAATCTATACTAGAAGACTAACACAAGTGCACACACACATGCACACACTTGGTGATGAGGTGAAAATCATCAAATATTAAGTATGCACAAATAAATTATATATATATTCATTTCTCAAACTATAAACTATTCTTAGTTTTGTATAAAAGTCTTGAAGAAAGGAAAAGAAAACTGAATTTAATATTTTACCACTTAAGTATACACAGTATTATTATACTCTGTTGGTGCCAAAACTGTCACAACCCCAAAGCATCTATTTGAGAGGTGTTGGCCAGTAGAAACCGTGGTGAGATGGGCCTGAGTGAACATGGCTGTGGGCTGGGCAGTCCATGTGGTATACAAATAAAAGGTAATGCAATTATGTTTTCAAGACATTTTCATACCATCGATTTTGTCTGATAATTGAATTATGGTTACTATTTATTGGAAGTGCTTGCATCTTGTTCTAGATATTTGTCCCTACTTGGCACTTCATTATGCAGCTGTGACACTTTGCATTAATCTCTGGCAACTGATGATGACATTTTCAGGCCGATTCTGTTCCTGGAGCTGGAAAAAGCTCTGTCCTGTGCTGTGTGCTTAGACAACACTATTCCTGGAAAGAGTGTTTTTGTTGCAATATTGGACCAACAGTAGTAAGTCACTGATGATCCAAAACTATTTCACCTTTCTAGCTCCTTTAGCATTGGTCCTAAAGGCAGTGTAGGATACTCTTAAGAACATGGACTCTGGGACCAGGAGACCCTAGGTTAGAAGCCCAGCCAGGCAGACGTTTCCTTCTCTCATCCTAATAAAGTGAAGTACTGAACCTAAGTAAGACTACTTTTCCCTATCTGACTGATTGGTCAAGGATTCAATAATGAGATGTGCCAAGAACTAAGAAAGAACTACCTTGTTTCTTCCTTTTACAACAGCTCTAGGAAACAGTTCTGGCTAAGACAGATAACTCAACACGTTCCAATGGGCTCGGGCTGCTTTACTTAAACAGAAGTGGAGAATTGAAGTAATTCTTGTAATTCAAGTAGAAAAAACACTTGGTCTCAACTATTTAAATATTTCAGGCAAAAGAGTTTCTTGGGCCTAAGTTATGAGTGGTTGCCCTGTGTTCCACTTTACCTCGCACGGGTAGACACAGCCCAAGTGGGCAGAGGCGATTTTAATGGGCTCAGTCAGGTTAAAACCCTAATGAAAAGGTTGCAAGATAAAAACCAACAGCGTTTTAACTCCAAGCCAATGATGCATTGAGGGAACTGAAAAATCACCTGGGAAAGATGAGAAGAACAAGTAGATGGACAGAGCAATGCTACTAACTGCTAATGATCAGCTGAAATGGATGAGGATTCCTGGGATGTTACTGTACAAGTGTGGGCTTCCATTTGACATTTGTCTTAGATTTAAGGTCTGACATTTGTGTAACTTCCAATTAAAACAGAATAATGATAATTAGATAAGAAAGAATCTGTTGGTTAAGCTCTGAAATTTTACTACATTCCTTACATACAATAAACTTCACTACTTTGACATTTAACTAATTTTTTTCTTCTGGCTCTATGAAACATGCATAACAGAAACTAATGAACTTTATTATATTCCTGCAAATTTTTAAGAATTATAGTCTAGGCAAAAAAAATATGAATATATGTATATTAATAGCCCTATATTTTAAATCTATATGCAAGGCTGATGTGTAGCCAGTATGTACTCATGTGAGTCTACTGGATTTTCCACACCAGTATCCCTTCTGATTGGTCAGTACTGTTGTCTCATTGGTTGGTGTCTACATGGTACCAACTGGTAAAATTTCAAATATCAGTCTGATTCATAAATATCCTAAAAAAAATCTCCTTTTGTTGGTATTAAACTCTAGATTGTTTGTGAATGGTTTAAAATACGATGATCAAAAACTCTTTTTATATGGAAAAAATTAATTGATATGGAATAATATGATGAACTCATCAAAATGAGAATTTTATTATTGATTAATTTTATTGATTAATTACTAGTTTGGCTTTTTTTCTATGGATACAATTTAATTAAAAATTTTAAATCAAATAAACCTTCACTTAAAATATCCACATAATGTGGTTTAATGATCAAGTTATTTTAATTTGGTTGTTTAATTATCCAGTTTAGGTTGTATGAATATAAACAACTGTAGTGCAAACATAAATATTTCAATTTTTCTGGGTCACTTTTTTTTTATAACTAGTATCTTTTCTTTCTCATAAATTTCTTTTTTTCTGATTTTTATTATGTGTGTCCACTGAGTTACATTGAAGAAATCTCACTGATCAAAACCGGAGAAAAAAGTAGGAAGAAGGTCTGAATTTGATCTGTTAACTCTGAAACACATTTTAGGGAGTAAGCAACTTTTTTTGGAAAAGTGTATTTGAAAAAATAATGTTATCTCTCAGACTCATATGGAAATATCATTCCTTTAGCATTTGCTGATAATTTATTCTCAATCTGGGTTTATGTACAGCTATCAGCTAACATGCTTCTAAAATACATCAGAGAATTTTACTGATTCGCACCAGAGAAGTATGTGAGAAAGAAAAAAGTACAATTCAGTGATACTCTAAAGTAGGAATCCATGTCACTTGAGCATGTAGGGAGCTACTCTCCGTGCTTGGATTTAGAACTGAGAAAGAGGAAGTCAAGACCCAAGTGGGTAGTGAAGTTATAGAAGGACACCTCAGCCACAGTAGCCAAGCTTGGTTGCGGCTATATTTCTTCAAGGATGAGTAAATGCATGTACGGGATGGTAGGAGGGAGGGGTAGGTGAGTACACATGTAACTACACTAAAATGTTTAAAAAACAACACCTATTGTTGCTTACCTTTTCAACAACATGTAACACATTTTATATTCCTAAACTTATGTGATCCTATGAAGTGGACATTATTAACCCCATTTTACAGATAAGAAAACTGAGATTTGGGGAGGTTAAATTGCTTCCCCACAGTCAAAAAGCTGATCGGCGGCAAGGGCAGCATTTTTCTGAGGTCTGTCTGGCTCCAAAGCGCATGCTCTTCATCACTGCTCTAACGTATTGAAGACTGAGAATATTTCTAGAATCATTTTTCTACAAAAAAAAGTAATACTAATTCAGAAACACCATCCTGATATTTTTTTGAGTATGAAACATATAATACATTTTTTCTATGAACAGGGATTAAAAATAAGGAGAGATTAATATGGGGACAGATTTACCAAGTAAAGAATGTAAAGAAATTCTAATGTAATGAGATAATTAAAATCTCCATTGCAGATGATAAGGAGCAGGATATATGCTATAGAAAACGAAATAATGTGTTGATTCAATTTTATCTTCTATTCAAATATGCCTCCCAGATCTAACACTAAGCCTGATTTTAGCCATTTTTCCCAGGTCCAATTTAATTTGCTCCTTCTTCCCTCCCTCAGGTTTCATTAGGTTTGACTAGATCAGGATTTCATAACCTTGGCACTGTTGACATTTTGGGCCAGTTAATTCTGTGGGTGTGGGGCCACATCCCTGGCCTCTACCCACAAGGTGCCAGTAGCACTGCCCCTCCTCCTTACACGAGTTGTGACAAACAAAAATATCCCCAGAATTGCCAAATGTCCCATGGGGGACAAAATTACCAATGCTGAGAAGCACTGGATTAGGTCAACATTGAGAAATTTCATCATTCTTTCATTTGGATTCATTTTGATTGAATGGCAAAAATTTATGCAATTAAACTTTGTTGCCCCATGATGAACATTCTCTGTAAAGTACACAAAGGAAACAAAAAAAATGTATTTTTTAACACATTCAAGAATTCCTCCATTCTGTGGCTTGCATGGCTTTCCTATTCCAACTGTTTCTGGTACATCTCTGAATATTCAAGTACTTAAAGAATAGAGAAACAGGAAAATGTTGGGTAGTTAATGGAGTGGGGTATAACGAGTAAGCTAACATACAGATCTTATGATAACCAAGGGTGCTAAAATGTCACTCCAACGTGTATTTCTTACTCGAAAACATTTGTTTCGTTGGGGTCTGGTAAATGTAAAAGACTACATACAGAGACATTTCTAAAAGTACCAATAGAATCGCTAACTATGTGATAAGAGCCCACCTTTCTATGGACCCATAACAGTATTTTCTACATTCTTTGTAGCTTACAACTCAGGTATACTTAGGACAATGTGACATGATAAGTGATATTCTCTATGCCTAAATTGCTCTAAATTCTTCTCAAATATTAGTTTCACTATTGCTCAAGTGAGTTGCTCCAGAATACAGAGTACCTCAGGTAACAAACATAAACAAGCCCCTCACACCTGCCCTCTCCTCTCTGCTGTTAGACATTTTTGTCAGTCCACGTCTGATAGATCCATCTCTTGCCCTAAGATCTCTGGGAGAGCGACGACTTTAAAGCTTTGCAAATGGTTTGGAGGACCTGAGTTTTTGTAGCTTCTTCTACGCTTTCTTTTTTATTCTTCTTGGCACTTTTTATCCAGGAGGGTGAATTTTCATTTGCAACCACTAGTTAAAGAAAATGAACTTAGAGGTTAAAAAAACATGGAGAAACACTGAGTCTTAAAGCAAACAGAGAGAGGAAAAATATTAACTGAAATTAATTTTTATATTATTTTTTCTGAATATTCAAAGCAATAATTTTAAATGAATATGTACCATATACTATCATAGATTCATAAATAATTTACTTACTATGCCTCCTGGGTCTATTACTTAGTAAATAAAGCACAAAGCCCTTTTAGAATTACACTATGGACTAACTCTGAAGCATACATTTATTGGAATTAGCCTTATTATAAATATGATTGAAAGCAAAATGTCACTATTATCCCTAATGTTTGTAAAATATTACCACTTATTAAAATGTCCAAAGATTTACATAATTTTTAGTACATTCACATTTACACATAATGATCAGAAAGAAATTATTTCCTACTAGTACTGATAATTCCCACCTCTATTCCAAAAGAGGTCATTCTCAGCAGATCACCAATATTTCACTGTCTTTTAATGAATCCATTCTTTAATATTAACTTAATGTATTTTGCAAAGAAAAATTCAGAGCAATTCCATATTTCTGTTAAATCACAGTGAAAAAAGCACAGCATACCTAAGAGTGTAAGTTTGTGTGTGTGTGTGTGTGTATGTGTGTGACAGGGAGACAGAGAGAGACAGGAGGGAGAAGAGAGACAGAGAGAGAGGAGAACCCCATTTACTTTACTATTAGGTGGAATTTCAAAAATTCCACATTGAAGCAAGTTGGTCTTTCTAGTTGTCACTCAATACTTACATCCAGAATCTCTGATGATCAGACTCTGTGGGGACTAATGAGTCATCCCTGAGATTGTGATGAGCACTGGGGGTATATCATGGAAGCCGCAACTATCATTTGAATGAGAAAAGAAATCATTTCAAACCTGAATTTACACCAGGAGCCTGCTCCATTGTAGTCCTAGGGATTTGCACATTTAACTAGACCTTTCTAGACTTGGATAAGTTGAACTATGCAGGAAATAGCTCAATTTCATCTGAAAAATCTTTGTGTGATAGTAATAGCTACCATATATTCAGACTTTCCTAGAGATACTCAGTGCCACATGCACTCTTTATAACAATCCAGTGAAATAGGAATAAATATGTTCATTTCAGAGAAAGGAACTGAAGTTTAGTTCCTACCCTACCCAAGATCACTCATCTAGTAAGTAACAGATGTGGAACACTAACCCACATTCTTCTGACTCCAAATTTGTGCAGTTAAGAAAAATGCCATACAAAAATATTTAGAGAAAATGTCAGGAAATGTTCAGGATATTTCTTAAAGATTTTTTTGCTTATATATAACTTTGGGAGTTGGTATAAGAAAATTACAATAACGACAACAATAATAATAGCTAAATTCTACTACCTGCCAGACTTTTCTAAGTAATTTACATACATAAACTTATTTAATTCTCCCTAAAACCTTTTGAAGTCGAGCCTATTATGACCCCCATTTTAAAAATGAGAAAACTGAAAAAAGAAAAATGTCAATACTCAAATAGTAGGAATTTTCAACGTTCAAAATAGAAACAAAAATTTGCATTGATATAATCAGGGTTTTGTATTTGAGTATGATTTGGCTAAAATATGTCATGAAACAAAAGATATTCTGCTGGTAGAATAACTATATCTATTAAATGTGGCTTCCTAAGTAAGATAAAGTAGTGTTTAGAGCCAATAGTGAAATCTCCTTTCTTTACTGGAATCTTGGGAAGAAATTAAGTCAATGAAAAATAAGAGTCTCCACTCCAGTTCTGATGTGATAGCTGCAGGGAACCTAGCAATGTGAGTAGGCTTTCTTTGGCGGATAGAAGATGCGAGTGGGAGCAGAGGAGGAGAAAAATAGAAAAGATCTGGGCTCTGTTTTTGTGGTTTCAGTTCCACTTTTCTTATTAGATTCATGTCCTGTAATGTAGACCTACAAGTTTGTCTCTCTCTGAGATGACAGGTAAGATCTGAGCAGCCCCAGAGGTCAATGACTCCAGGTCCCTATGACCTTGGGGGGAATAATGCTACGGCCATGAGGATCTTGACCCTAATATCAAGGAAGGAAGCATGACCGAAGATCGGTAATTGAGGCCATTTCTCTCATTTTTCCCAGGTGACCAAGGGATGGCTCTCTTTTCATTTCACCCATGCCAGGCGTTAAAAAGCACTGAATATTTGAAAAGGTGAATGGATTAGGCAGATATGAACTATAAATCACAGAAGTCAGCCTAGAAATTATTCTATAATAGGATATAACTGTTGGAACTAAAACTAGAGAAAATGGCAGATATTGTTCAGTCCAACGATTTTGAAAGGGTAGGTAAATATTGGCGGGTCCCAGAGGCTAGTCATCAAGGAAGAGCTGGAATTGTTTTCTCTTTTTAATAAGAATCCAGGATTAATCACTAGTTAGCAAAAAGGTAACTGGAGTAATCACCAGTTAGCAAAGTAGTTAGGTAAGTTCTAATTTACAAGCCAGTTCTTGGCACATGAAGACAAAGTAAGGGAAAAAAATAGGCCAGAAGCGAAAACCAGAAAGACTTGAATTGCAGAGCATATAGAACAAAGTAGATGGTTCCAAATGCAGAAAAAAAAAAAAAAAAAAAACCACCTCAGAAATTTGAATTATTTTCAGCATCTTTGGTCCTGGCTTCTCTACCAGGAAGGATTTACCTAAAGTCCTCAGGGTCCCTTCCGGCCACAATTAACCCTGGGGCCACCCACAGGCAGTAAGTGTTATAAAATAGGGCAGAGATCAAACATGCATGCAAGAGAATCAGAGCTCACCTATCTCATGCTTTAAAACGCCCCTTTTCTCCCCCCTGACTTCCCTAATGCTGGGTCTCGCTTCTTCATACCACAACTGATTTCATGATTCAATCTGCCTAGGGCGATGGTGCCTGCTCCCCTCTGAGGCCTGCACCGACCTCCAGAATTCCTTGTTCACTTCTTTCTTCCCTTCCATCCTTCTTTCTATGTAATAAGACATGATTTCCATGAAGACAGGGACTACTTCGAGGTGCTCAATAAATATTCATACTGAATAAATGTATTTATTCATGTATTCAGGAAATACCTTTTGCACACAAACTCTCTGTGCTTTACTTTTTCTCCTCCATGTAAAAGGGGATATAATTGAACCTACCCAGGGTTGTTGTGAGGATTAAGATAAAATAAACAAAGCACTTAGCACAGGGTAAGCATTGTGGAAGGTTTGCCGTCATAATTATTACTACTACAGTTAGCCAATCAAATGGGTACTGAAACCCCAAACCCAGCCCCACCGTTTTGTTACCATCCCATTTCTCACCCTCACTGATCTGTCAGGCAGGCCAGAAAGTAGCAGCCCTGCAGGAACTGAGGGAAATCTTGAGTCCAGAGGGCAGATATCTGGTTCCTGCCGTGAGAGAGCACCTTTATCACTGAAACGGGATTCTGTCTGTTTGCTTAGCTTTTTCTTTTTGGCCACAAGCTCGGAGGTTTAACACAGCGCCTGTGAATACAAGAAGCAATCCCAGCATGCTCCGCCTGGCAGAACTGGTAATTAAGAACACCTGGCTCAGGTGGAGGGCGCATAGATGCGCAGAGGAAAAGCAGCTGTTTCCAGCAGGCAGCCCCTGATGTTGGTAACGTGGAGTTGGGTCTAGTTGAACTGTTCCTAAAACTATTCCTGAAATATGCCCAGTCTTCTTTCCCACTTCGCATTGCCCTGCACTCCAACTGTTATTTGCCTCTGAACTTTTGGTTTCCACTCTGTGTAAGAGCTATGCAAGAGGAGGAGAATTCTCACTTGGCAAAATTCATTGCTGCAGGGCTGACAACTGAGACACAAGACATCATGTTTCTTTCCACTCTGGCTCAGAGATCCCTACAGGATTTTGGCATAGGAGCCCACTCCTGAAACTGTTAGCAGTTCTTTTGCTTGTCCCGATTAGGGTTAGCCCACCTCTGCTTCACTTCTCTGTTGGATCGGAGCCCCTGCGCTTGTTCACTCCTGTGATGCTGAACTGGAGTAACTCACCTGCCCCATTACATGCTACTCAGACAAAACTTTAAAATATTACCAATACTAGTACCTGCAATATCCTACAAAATAATTGAGGATGAATAATTTAATTAATGAACAAACCAAGAAATCACACATAAGGACCTGGAAAAAGAAAGGAAATGTAACCCATATAAATGATTTAAACATTTACAAGATAAAGAAAAATTTGTATTGTGGTTACTATGGAATTTATACTTGCATAGCTGTATAATTACATAGGAATTCAATTTTTCCTTGGTGGAGATATTGGTACTCAGAAATGTCACTAAAAAACCAGAAATCTATTAACGTAGGAAAACATGAGAGGAAGGTCTTAAATTTCTTACCATTTAAGCTATGTGAAATTCTAAAAACAGTGAAGCAAAAAGAAAGACCTTCTACTAGCCTCTTTGGCTGAGTGAGGAGTTCTTAAATGTGAAAATAACTTCTGCATCTCCTTCTAAATGCTTTCATACTGAGAATGTGTCTCTGAGTGGAGAAATAGTTTAAAGTCTCAGGTACCTGAGAGAGAAAGCTTCCCCCCTATCTTCAGAGCTTAACCCTAGGTGCCGAATGTTATAACCCTGCGACTCACAAAACGTAAGCACTACATGTAGTGCTAGCTAGGTTTGGACAGACTCACATCCATCTCCATCCAAGGATTTAGTTTAAAATGGAATCCAAATTATATCTTTAGCAATTGTAGGAAATGGAAGGGAAAAAGGCTATTTGACCTGATCCTCTGAGTGAGATAAAAACAAATCTCTTCTTTCAAACTGCATTAACTCGTGTCAAGTACCCAGAATCCGTTTAATAAATTGCTTCTTTCTAGTGACCAGAAAGAGTTAAGATACCTCTAAATGGCAAGCAGTTCTCAACATTCTGGGCAGCAGGATGTGGGATGAGTTATTAAGAGAAATATGAAGTACAGCAGTTAATAAAGAAGAGGGGTGATTATCCAACAAATTTCAGTGATAAATACCATCTCATAAGCTGTGCTTATTAAAACAATAATAGACACACAGAGAACCACACAAAGGGACCTGGAAACATAAAGCAAGTGTGAGAGTAATTATTGAAAATAAAGTGAGATAGTGAAAAGAACTATAACAAAATCTACAACTGCATTTCCATGACAGTACAATCAGAATTTATACACACTCATTTCTTTGATCTCTTTGGTGTACCCCTTCTACTCCTTTGAAATATTTTAGAGGTCAAAGGAGATCTAGAGACTGCTCCTGTCTCAGGAGGGATAGAGAAAGGGAGGTCATTGACAGTCAACTCTGTGGACACCTAGATAATGCTTCTTCCCTTCGAGGAGCTTCCTCCTTCTTATACAACTGAAACGATTAACTGTGGTGACATCCAATTATACTTTGATTATATCAAGTCCTTTCTACAAACCCATCTTTTTAGTATAAAATAAAATAAAACATAAACTAAGCCCTTGTCAAAAGCAATCTATAAAATAGTAATAAACTATTTTATAATATATATTCTTAGCATATTCATTTTTTATCCTAATTAACCTAAGTAAATTTTATATAATATGTAAACCTAACTAAAGAGAGTAATCATTACTGTATCCAGTCAAGTTAGGTTTTTATGTTATCCTCTATATCTCAAGACAGGAAACCTACATTGTGATTAAATATATTTTTATTAATAATAGTGATCATTTTATATTGTTACTCCCTGTAATGTATTTATGCATTAATAAAAATATTTATTGAGACATTTTATTCCAAGGATTTCACAAAGTATTGAATATACAACTGTATCTTTAATTGTATTATTAATGCACCATTTTTAGCAGACGAGGCTAATGGGATGATATTGAACACCCACTGCCTAGTTTCTGGCATAGGGTAGATGTTTAATAATCATATCTCTTTCATAGGACATTTACTAGTAAAATTAATCTTTCTTTTATTACTTCATAGTACATAATATGGTTTTCTTACATTAGTCAACTTTATACAGGTCTTCACTTTTCTAAAGATTTGGACAATCCTTGAGGGCATGTCCCTCTTGTAATATTCAAAAGAATCTTTCAAAGTTTCAGAAAAATGGTCACGCACAGGTTAAGTTTTTAATAAATGATACTTGAATCGAGCAAAGGACTCATCAAACAAATTTCAATGCCTGGAGTTTCAGCATCTTTAGCCATCACATACCACGAAGGGATCTACTGGCCCAAAAATAACTAATTGATTAACTAGACAATATGTGAAGAACCTCAAGAGGCATGGGAGTAAAACGATGTGCAAAATTCTTAATTATAATCCAAAGTATGGTTTTATTTCTGGCTAAAATTTGCAAGCAAAAATACAACTCCTTGTCCTTTGGAGATGTATTTCTTAAAAATGTCATTTCTGATCTGCTTTAAAATTTAGCTTCAGTTAATTTTTTTTCAATGTATTTTAAATACTTAACGTCGCCCTAAACATGGAACTCTGTATCAGTGTTTGCTTTGAAGAACTCAGGGAATTCTTGTTATTATTACTACTATTGTTATTTTGCTGAACATGGACAGGATAATACCACGCATTTCCACCCAAGCAGCTGTTAATGTTTATTCTAAAAGTGGAGAATTTAAGGGAGCTACGCCATGGAAGGCTGCAGTCGGTCTTTCGTACTTAACTTTATAAGATGATCTAAAGGTGTTAATTGCTATGTTTGTATGTTAACCTATAGATCCATTCATTCCCTTTATTATCCTTTTGCAAGATTTTTGGACCCTTTTATTTTCTTAAGCGAGCCTTGGAATATTTGATTTGTTCAGCACTGGTCCTTTAAACTGTCACCATGTTGTATGGGAGTATTAGTGAAGTATTCCACTGTGGTGCTGTTCCGAGCTCTCCAGTAAATACTGTGGATTATTTAAGCAGTTTTTATATATTACACAGATTTGTACATTTTTATGTGGTTATACATATTTATAAGTTTTTAAAAGAATCATTTTGTTTACTTGTACAGTTCAAGTTTATTGGGAAATATATATTTATGAATGTTTTAAACCAAGTTATAGATTATACGAATACTCATTTAGTTACTTAGCCCCAAACTCTGGGAAATTTCTTTGCCATCAGTGATGGTACATTTTACTTATGATAAACACTTTGCAAAGTTCAACTTTGTGGATTTTCTCTTTTCAAATAATCATAAAGATTGCTAGATGAAAATGTATATTTTGTTTTTAGAAATCACTTGAGAACTTTCTGAAAAAAGCAGATAGGATAGTGATGATATAATTGCTGATTAGAAATAATTCAAAGCTACCGGAAGGCAGGAACTTTTAAGATGCTGTTCTGGCTACTCCTTAAACCATAAGTAGAATGCTGAGTTTCTTTCATTCACGTGAGTATTTATTGTGTGCTGATTTTGCTGTACTGTGCTGGAAAAAAATGGAGATGCAAAAATGAACAAGATAGTCACCATTCTCCAGCTGTTTACATTTAAATATCATTAATATTGCCTATTAATGTGCTTCATATCATTATAATGTTATGATACATGTTAGGTTACAACACCTATAAACACTCTATTATTTGAAGATATTTCATTATGGCTTGGCAGCGTCTAGAGGAATGTGCCACTCCAGTTACCATTCTAGTTTCTTTCTCCGTCATAGCCAAGATTTTAAATGAGTTTTCATTACTCATTATTTTCATCACCTCACCTCCTATTTACAAGTCATCCTACTATTATCTGAATTCCACTTAGCACCTTATCAAAACAACTTTCACTACAGTTTCCAGGAACTTCTGGGTTACTAAACCCAATGGCCATTTACCATCTCATATCTTCTTTAGCCTATCAGCAGCCTTAGATACAACTCCTTCCTTCTTGAAACATTACCTTTCCCTGGCTTCCATAACACCACCCTATCCTGGTTTCCCTTCTCTCTCTTTGGATGCTAATGCTCTCTCCTTTGCATTTTTATTCTATTCCACCAGCAGCTAAAATAACTGGCTTCCTCAGGGCTTTGTCCTAGGTCCTTTTAGTTTCCATCCACCTCATTGGCTCACTCCCTCATTTCCATGACTCAAAGGCAAACCAAATAGTATAGCTCAAGAAAGAACTATCACCCCCACTATCACCACTACCCCAAAACTGGTCACCTTCTTATATTCTCTAGCTTAGAAAATAGTATCTATCCAGTTGCTTCACTCAGAAATCTATGAACCTTTCTTATCACCTAACCCTCCCTCACCTTCATTTCTAATTCATCCCCAAATCCTGAATCTCTCTCAATTGACCACTGTTCCCCACCTTCAGCATTACCACCTTAATAAAGACTACCCTTATTTCTCATCTGGACTACTGTAATACTCTACCATGTGCTCTCCCTATATCCAGTCTGCCCAGCCCTCTCCCATTTTAGACAAAATGGTTTTTCCAAAAAGCATTCTGAACATGTGTCAATTCCTTGTACTCACATTGTCCCCTACTCTCCACAGGGAATTAAATCTTTCCAGTTACTTTCTGATGCTTTTTGGATAAAGACCAAAATCTTTAACCCAAACCACAAAACCTTGCAGGGCTGGGCACCTATTTTCATCTTCAATGTCATCTCCACACACGTTCCCCTTTGCTGTTTGCAGCCTCTCTGAGCATCTATCAGGCCCTGGAACAAGCCATATTTCCTCTCACTGCCAGGACTTTTCCATTCCACTCACTATGTTTTGAATGCCTTTTATTGTTTTCTTTTCCTGATTAAATTTTACATATCCTTAGATGACTCTTCCTTAGGGCACACTCTAGAATAAGTTTCTTTGTTAAACATTCTCAAAGGCCTGTGTTTTTTTTCCTAAGGCCGTTATTTCAGTTTGCCTGATTGTGTTTGGATCGTGGCTCTGTCCCTGGTTATATTGTGTGATCATGAACAAGTCACTTAACCTCTTTCTCCCTCTGTTTCCTCTGTTCTAAAATAGAGATAATGATAATAACATCTTTTTCACTGCCTAGTTTTTGGGATTAAATAAGATAATATATTTAAAACACTTAGAAAAGTGCCTGACACACAGTAAGTTTGATATATCTATATTAGTTCTTATTTGCTTTCACATTTGTTATTGTGATTATTTGATCATTTCCCTCTCTAAATAGATATGTAAGTTCTATGAGATAAGAATCACATTATATCTATGTCACTATGATTTTTGACATATAAGAATCATTCAATAAAGATTTGTTGAATGAATGGATTAAAGGAACTACTAATGAGACTAATAGCATGAGTAGAGTCAAATGGAAAAACTAAATGAACATTACTATATATAATCAGAGAACATAAATATACTACCTTTATATATATATATATACACACACACATATGTATACACATATATATATGTTACATACATATATACAAACAGTCTTGTGCCACATAACAATGTTTCAGTGAGGGACAGATGGCATATATGACAGTGGTCCCATAAGATTAGTCCCATATAGCCTAGGTATATAGTAGACTATACCATCTAGGTTTGTGTAAGTATACTCTATGATGTTTGCACAATGCCAAAATTGCCTAATGACACATTTCTCAAAACTATTGCTGTCATTAAGCAATGCATGACTATATATACATATACATAAACACATATCATGTATGTGTATATATAGTATACATATAGTATATGTGTATAATATAATACATTATATGTACTATATGTATATACACACCAAGAAACTACATCAAATCACAAATCTTGGGTATTATCTAAGATTATAGATATTATATATAGATAGATATTATATTTTCACGAAATTCAGAAACAAGGCCACCCACTCTCAATTTGATCATTTAACATGTTTCTGAATGTTCTTGATGATGTGCTTTGCAAAGGAAATTGAAAAGAAAACTAAAAAGAGCATAAATAATTATTTGCTGATGATATGGTTATTTCTTAAAAATAACCGTGAAATTCACTTAGAAGAAATTACAATATATTACACAGAAATGTCCTCAATTCCAAGATGCAATGTTTTTCATATATTAATGTTTCCAAAATTGCAAACATTCCAAATGATTCCAAAATTCGAATGTGCCTTCACATTTGTGTATAACTTTGATGCAATAGGATTTCTTTCTTTTTCTTTCTTCATTTTTAAATGTTTCTCATGAAAAATAGTTATCAAATCAATAATTCACTTTAAAATGTATAATGCCTTAAATATAGGA
This sequence comes from Ceratotherium simum simum, assembly GCF_057802395.1. NCBI lineage: Eukaryota > Metazoa > Chordata > Mammalia > Perissodactyla > Rhinocerotidae > Ceratotherium > Ceratotherium simum. The sequence continues at coordinate 83,082,741 of NC_141901.1, forward strand.
TACATGATTGTTTAGTAAGATAATCGATTACAAAACAAATCATATTGAATAGCTTTCATGTACATTAAGAACAGCCCATTAATAAGTATAGCAAAAGCCAAAAAAATCCAATTTCCAATATTTCATTATATAAAACAAATTAGAATAAAATTAATAAAAAATTTGTATGACAAGTGTAATGGAAACCACAAATCTTCACACAGGAGCAAAAAACATTTTAGTAAATGAGGCGATGTTTTACAAGAAACCTAGTTAAACTAAAAAGAGAATAGATTTTTAAAATTCAGGGTTTTTCAAGTAAACCAGCTTACAATATGGCTTCAGGAAGGGAAGGAACAGGAACCTTCCCTCAACTTCATGTCTCATTATATGTTCTTAGATATAATCATCTCCCAGAATTACAGCTTGTACTTAGTGTCTCCATTTTTTTTCTGAGTCTCCCAAAGAATATGTGCTTCCAATTTGAAATATCCAAAATATACATACAGAGGTAATTAGTTAAGGAATAATGAGAAGAGAATTCACTGAGGATAATTCTTCAAGGGTTATTTGATGTGTGTGTACAAATGCAAATTCCTAGGCCCCATCCAGCAACCTATGCGTCTTAAGATGTGTCCTAAAAATTTTTAATTATCTTAAATCTGGTGAGCCAGTTTTCTAGGAAGCTAACAAAAAGGTTCAAGAAATTAGACTAGATAGGCATACAGATTTGTGTTTTCTTATTTTTATGTTAATTTAATGCATCATGTGAGCCTAAAGGAATTTCTAGCAGGATCTAAACATTTCATTATGCTATAAACTTATAGATGTTCATGTAAAATGTACTGATTAAAATTCATTTGATACTGAGATTTTTTTTAATTGGCTATCTTCATGAAAAAGTTTTAGGTAATCAAAAATCACACTCCTCAGTTGTTGTTAGCTGGATGAGAAAATCTTGAATATCAGAATATGTCATTTCATAAAAGGGTGAGAGCAGAGTATTTCAAAAGTCTCAGGAGGGGCCGGCCTGGTGGTGTAGGGGTTAAGTTCGGCAGCTCTGCTTTGGAGGCCTGGGGTTCTCAGGTTCGGGTCCCAGGCACGGGCCTACACACTGCTCATCAAGCCACGCTGTGGTGGCGTCTCACATACAAAAAAAAAAATAGAGGAAGATTGGCACAGATGTTAGCTCAGCAAAAATCTCCCTTAACCAAAAAAAAAAAAAAAAAAAAGTGGAAGATTGGCAACAGACGTTTAGCTCAGGGCCAATCTTCCTCCCACACACACACACAAAAGTTTCAGGATACTATTGGTTCTGGATGACTTGCTGTGTATAGCAGGCACAGTAGAATTATAGGGGCTGATCTGATGCCTAAGAAAAATGTGTCATCATTTATCCGGGAGTTTTTGGGAAATGGCAGTTGGACCTCCTCCCTTTTACTTGTTGTTACCTCTGTTTCTATTAAAATTACAAAATAAAATGCAGACACACAAATGCACAGAATTAAATATGTGGCTTAATGAATTATTACTATACCTTTTCATCTACTACCCACATCAAGAAATAGAACTTTGCCAATCAATCCAGAAGCTCCTTGCGGGTGCGTGGTTCCAGTAGCAGCTGGCATTAATCTCCCCTCTCTGTAAGTAACCACCATGCTAACCCCTACAGTAATGACTTTCTTGCATTAGTTTATAGCTTTATTACTCAAAGTTTCTTGCTTGGACACTAAGCTTAGTCTTGATCATTTAAATAAATAATTTAATGTGTTTTAGGTCTGTTTCAATCTATAAAGTTCCCTCCCTCCCTTTCTTGTCCATATAACAGAAAGTTAACCATTTATCTGTTTATACATTGATGGACCCAGGCCATTTGACCTTCTGGATTTAAGTGATTACATACTGTCTGTACTCTCACCCTGTTCCTCTGCCCTCATCATTTCCTGCACATCGGCAGCTGAATCCTGAGGCTTGAGAAGACTCAGGTTCTAACCCTTGGGCAAGATTCTAGACAGCATTGTGTTCTTTCAACAGAAAGCATAGAATGATTACTTGTCTCTTCTTTTCTGATGTTTACAGCTGGTGATGGTTAACACCTAGATCTCTTATTTTATTGAGGATTGCAAAATGGCGACATTGTAATTCTATAGTTACTTTTTTGTTTATTAGATGGGATCTTTTTTATAAGCAGATACTGCCCTCATTTACTATCTGGTTACCCAGGGATATAGTTGATATAAGAAAGGTGAGATAAAGCCTAATTGTTTGCTTCAGTTACCAGTTTTCAAGGTAATGAGTTGGTTCCCTATCACCCTCCCATTTTGACCAATTTTTGTCAACTCGTGAATTTAAATATATTTGACTGGTCTCCACACATGACAATTGTTAGCATCATTGAAGTCCAAATTGTCCTGTCATTGGCCAGTGGAGCCTCAGGTTGTCTTGAGTCCTTCTGACATGACCTTAATAGCATTTGGATGCTTCCTTGTTGTCTACTATCACAAAATTTTCCGGGCTTAATTCGTACATTTCTGCTTCAGAACTAGAACCAAGAATTTTCCAAGAAGCTATAGTTACTTTTAGAGCAAAATGGTATTAAGATCATGATCTGGCCACTAGGGGTGCTCACTGTTACTGAGTTGGTCATCGTGTCTAAAGAGCTTCAATAAGCAGAGCTAGGATTGATATATATCCAAGATGAAATGCCTCATGGGCTCATACTGACACTTCCATTCCAAGTAGAGTTTTTACCTAACCTCTCCTTTGCTTTACCGTCATGGGGGTTTTGTTTTGTTTTGTTTTTGTTTTTAGTTTTTTTTTGGTTTTGATGTCCAAAAAATTTTTCTTTTCTTTAAAGTACACTACCTTTACCAGACTGTGTCTTGGTTTTACTCATTTTGGGTTAACATTCTCAGGTTTATGGAATGTTCTTTCATTTTGTAGGGTTTTTTTTGTTGTTGTTGTTTATTTGTTTTTTAATTTCATGAAAGTTTCCTTTCGGTATAGTTTTAAAAATATTTTTTACTACCTTGATTTTGCTTTCTTTTTCAGAGACACTTTTTATCAGTGTTTTGGATCTTCTTTGTCTTTCTTTAATATTTAGCACTTACTTTCACACCTGTGATATAATTCTTTCATTCTTTTTCTAATTGTTTTGGTTTTTTTTCAGTTTTCACCTGATAACTCATAAGGGATAATCTGTGGTGTTTATTCCATTTGTTTTCGTGCTAATATGGTCTTCATTTCCAAAATAATTTTCTTTTATTTCTAATTTTTTCATGAATTATGTCACCTTGTTTCTGGTTTTTATAATTATGATTAATATAATTATCTTCACATATTCATGTCTTATATACCTGTTTGAATGGTGTCTCCCTAAAAGATATTTTGAAATCGTAACCCCTGATCCTGTGAATATGACATTAATTGGGGGTAGTACCTTTGCAAATATAATCAAGTTAAGATAAAGTCACACTGGATTAGAGTGGGTCTTAATCCAATGACTAGTATATTTATAAGGAGAGGCAAATTTGGACACAGAAACACAAAGAGGAAAATGCCATGTAAAGACACAGAGATACAGAAACACATAGGGAAAAGGCAATGTGGAGATTGAGGCAGAGACTGTAGTAACAGGTCTACAGTCCAAGGATACCCAGCAACCACCAGAACCTAGAAGAGGCAAGGAGGAATTCTTCCCTAGAGACTTCAGAACGCTCACGGACCTGCTGATAGTTTAGCTTTGAATTTCTAGTCTTCAAAACTGTGAGAATAAATTTGTGTTGTCTTAAGCCACTTGTTCGTGGTAGTTAGTTATGGCAGCTCTACTAGGTTACAGCTTTGATCTGTTTTGTAGGTATGTCTTTTGGGGGTACTTTCATTGTTACAGTGATGTTATTCTTCTTTGTATCATTTTTATTTACTTCTCTTAAACTTTTAGAGTGAGTTGGTATTCAGAATTTTTTTTTTTCATTTAACAAATATTTTCTTCTGTTTTTGAATAGCATTCAAATATATGGTGAATTTTATCCCTAGGTTTGCTGAGTTCTCCTCTCTCATTTTGGTCTGGATCTCCCCTTTTCTTCATCTTTGTTGTCCCTGTGTTCCTCAATTTTGATTTCACTCTCACAGTTTCTCTTATGTAAGGGGCCCTGACATATAAGTGAGCCCTGACTCACCATTTTTGAGAGTTCGTGGGGTGAGACTCCTCCAGCTCCTTCAGATTTTCTTACTATGTGCCCCTGTTCCCATCTGCTATTTAGCATAGGCAAAACTTCTCCTACTTCTGACTGCTCTTCTCATATAGGCCTGCTGTCATCTCCAGAAAATACATATGGGCTTTCTTGGGCTTTCCTGTTGTCAGAACCGTCAGTTGCCACTTTGTGCTTTTTTCTTTTTCCTCCTGAATAGACATCAATGGGATGTAGGTCATGCAGCTATTGGTGATTTATCCACACTCTCTTCTATTTTAGGATGCATTAGGATACCTTGACACCTAATTTTGTTGTAAATGGTGTCCATGGGTGTTGGCTTTAATATTGAGTTGCTTTCATGCAGGGATTCAGAGAGATTGAGAAGCCAGGCTGCCATCATTATCTTCCTACCATCTTTATCTAATAACTTTATCAATAGTCATTAACTAAAATTTATTGAGCACTTACTATATGTCAGTCACTGGGCTAAGCACTTTATTTACATTTTGTCATTTAGTTCTCATAGCAGCCTTTTGAAGTCAATATTGTCACTAGCTTCATTTTAATGATAATTATATGATATCATCCATATTAATGATATTGATAATTTTATATATATATATATATATATATATATATATATATACACCAGAAGTAAATAAAGTAACTCACCAAATGCCAAACAGCTACAGATATCTAAGGCTGAATTCTAACTTAGAAAGTCTGATTCCTTAGTTCACATTCTTAGCAAATGTAATGTTTTTCAAAAAAAAAGAATAAAATGATTAATGTCTGAATTTAAAGCAATTAAAAAGTCAAGACAACTGGTCAAAATAACATACTAGTGGAAATGTATGGTACTGCAAAGAAGTCTTCTGTGGGAACAGATCTTATTGGCATGAAAGAGCGTTAAGACATTGAGCATAAGAAGAGTGCAAATGAGGAAGAGAAAGGGAATAGCAAGTAAGCTCACTTTTTTTTTTTTGCCAGAGACAGGCCTGGTTCCTGTCCCACAAGAACTTGTAACTGAGATTGAGAACCAAAACTTTAGCAAATGAAACAATCAAACCTACTGCAAAGATGCCGACCTTCCAAAAAGAGTTGCCTTGACCCTGTGAGTGTCACTGTGTCCTGTGCTATACGAGGAGGGATAATTCATTTGACGTATTTCTTTCCCTCAGAGATGTTTCAATTTAGTAAGAAAGATAAGCTGTGTTCATGAATAATTTAAGATAGTAAATAATAAGAACCATTTATTTCTACAAATAATAAAAGCTTTCGGAGTTTACAAGAAGGACAGAGCACATGTGACTAGGGTAGTAATGGGCATGTAAATCAGAGCTCAGAGGTTAAGTGAGACCTTAAAGGAAAATGAGAACCAGAAGGAGAGGCATAAAAAGAACAAGGTGGTAACTGAGTGATAGCAGTGTGTGGGTGTCTTCGGGACAACAAAGAGCCTACAGGACTTGCTAAGTATTTTAAACAGTTTATCCCAATTTTACAGATCAGGAAACAGAAAATTTTTCAAGTAGAGGAAAAAAAGATAAAGGCCATTACTTACATTTAGGAGTGGAGGAGTCTGAGGGGGGAAGGAAAAAAAAGACAAAAAAGTTGGTAGGAGACCTTGGACAACAGCTTCCAGGAGGCTGAGGTGGTGGATAGTCGTAGGGTGCATAGAGGGTCTGTAGGGTATGGCCAAGGGCTGGATAGATTGCAGCCATTTACATATTCACAGGAATTGTGAGAAGAAATGAATTGGGTTGCCAGACACTCACAATGACCTACAGAGGTCCTTAAGCTTTCTCGTAGTACAAGGTTTTCTGAGTGTCCTTAAGCAAACTCTTCACTGATCATCTGCCACCAATCATATATTGAGGCCAAGCTGCCCTGGGGGTTACTCTTGGAAGTATAATAATGAGGGCTGGTAGCAGATAAGATGGCTTGATGGTTCTGAATCTCAGAAACTGCCTTGGAAATAGAGACATAAATCTCCATTTTCACGCTAATAAACACAATCCTGCTTTCACAAACCTCAAAAAAGTTATAAAAGAAAGGACTCAGGTTACTGACAGGATGAACTATATCAGATCCAGGTAGGTAACTCTAGACTCCATTTTAATATCATTTTGCACAGGAAACAATCTACAATGTAGGAAAGTCATAACATTCCTGTCAAGCGAAACAAAAAAGGAAAAGAATGACCATTGTTCTATTATTTCAACTAGAAGCTTAAGACATGTTGACTCTCAATGCTGGCCACAGAAAATAATGTCCTCACTCTCTTTAACCTAAGAAATTGTTCAGCCTCTGAAAAGTTGAAATGCATTATTTTTTAAAAAGATATTTTAAAGTTTGTATCCTCATAAAATGCAGTTACGGCACTTTAATGATATGCATTTACATAGATTTTTGCACATTCATCTTATGTATTTGCTAGAATGCATAAATGGATACACATTTTATATAGTCTTTAAACACAATTAAAGCAAATGTAGAAAATACTCAGAACCGTAAAATTGGTTTTATATTCAATAACTGACCAAAAAAAGTAAAATGTTAATCATGTTTTCTAGCTGCATGCTATATTTCCATTCAAAAGAAATTACTGTTTTACAATTTGATTTTAGAAGAGTGCTAGATCGATGTTATTGACTTAAGAGATTCATTCATTATTTATTTTAAACTTTGTTTATTACCCAACTTTCATATAGAGACTAATTATTTAGATGGGAAATTGCAACTGTCTAAATTAATATTAGGAAAATTGAGCATTTACCCTGAGGCAGCAAAATTGGACTTTGTCAGGAAACCGATCTGAGGAGGTTGTATGCTACAAAATGCTTAAAATTGGCCATTAAAGGGAAAGAATCTACAGCCATTATTTCCCACTAGAGCATAATTAAATATAAATAATAAAGGCTGTATTGTCTCTTAAGTTCCACATTTTCCTTTTGCAGAAAATGGATTCATGAGTGGCAGCTGTCAGAGGAGCCTGGCTTACTGACACTAACCAGTTGAAGGATGTTAATTGTGCAGTTCTGGAGAAATAGCACTTTTTACTGTATGATCACCTTTGACTAAAGCAGAAGATTCCACAACCACAGCTAGTGGCAACTCAACAAAAATGCAGCTTTAAAAGAGAGCTAGGTAAACAAAGACTCTGGACAAAGGAGGTCATATTAGGAACAAGCTCTCTTTTCATTCATGAAAGCAACTCTCAGTACTGCTAAGGCAAAATCAACAGAGGGCTGATACCAATCCCTCTGAAAATTAGCTTGGAGGGCTGGTGGGTCACATAAGGATAATCACTCAAAAGTTTTTGACAGCAGCTCTCATTAGGAAACTCTTTTCCTATTATGCTGACATTTACGAGTTCATTTGATGACTCCAAATAATCTTCCAGGTAATTTTCTTAACTTGCTATTCAAAGTATAGGAAGCGATGTGATCCCCAGAGCTGAAGTGGCATGTGGTAGAGATTCAACAGAGCGAGCTAATAAATGTAAGAAATTTGAACCCATTCTTTCACTCCATGTGAAAATATATTTTGGGGTATATTCTATATGCCAGATATTGTATTAGGTATTGGGTATAGTATATATCATACATATATAATACTAATTATGTCCCTGTACTCTAGTCTTCAAAAGAACCAGATGGATGTATATTCCCTAGTGAATATTTGACTATATTTTTGTTTCCCCTATAGATGGTGTAAGTCTAGGTTTCTCTATAACCCTACACAAAGTCACATAATTAAGAAAAAATAGAGGATAAAGCATTATGAATTACAGAATCTTGGGCTCAAACACTGACTATCAAATACCCAAGTAATTATTAATAAAAGAATGGTAACATAGAGAGTTTAAATATTGCTTATGATTAAGAATATAGTAATTAGGACCAAAGTTTATGACCAGGGAGAATGCTGTGATGAAAGACTTCCTCCTTTCTCCCCTCCCTCCCTCTTTTTTCCTCTATCACCTTCTTTTGGTGAGATTGCTTTCACTAAATTTTGCATGAGACTTGGCTTTATTCATATATATATTGTTTCATAATTGTTTCTTTTGGGTTGTAGAAATAAACTATAAAAAACAGAACTTTAAATAAATGCAATATAAATATGTCAAAATATTCCAGAAAGAGAGGTGGAATGCAATTTACATGCATTCATAAAGATCTTCTTCTTTTATGTTATAACGGACATTTTAAATAAGTTAATTTGAAGACAAAACTATCCTTGAATCTTTTCTCATCCATTGAGATACACCTAATTTCACACCACATATAAGGATATACATGGCCAACGGCACAACTAGATTGGAGACAGAAGAACTATATATTTTCTACATACGTTTAAACTGTTTTCTCCCTCTCAAGAGGTTTGGAGTCCTTGCCAAATGATTGCATCAAAGAGCTGTTGCAGCATAACGCACATTCCAGCTGTTTCTCACACTTCGGTTTTCTTCTTCATTCATTCCCTGGTTGCTGTTATTGCCCCAGATGACCCTAAAGCCCCTTTTCTGTACACATAAAAATTGCTACGATGGGAAAAACCAAACACATATATTATGAGACTATCTAAAATGTTTCTCTAGTCAAAATTCTTAAAACCATGTAATGCATACCATTATGTAATCCATTTCTCTCTAGGACACTCAAACCTATAAGAATTTGACTTATTTCTTTTTTGCAGAAGATTTTCTTAAGTGGATTTCTTACAATTTTAAAGAAGCACATTCTATTTTTTGGCAAATTTCTTTTTCTTTTTCCTAATGTGCATGCCATTTCCTCTAGAGATGAACTGTAAATTCCACAAGGGCATAAAAATTTTAGGGTCTTATTTAGTAGAAAATTCTAGTTCCAGGTGCCAGGTGTAGAGGATCACCAACATGCATACATTAATGCTCACTACAACCCATTTGGACTTAGACAAAAACATCTCCTGTTGGTCTTTCCTGCATGGTCTAGTAGCAGCTGAGAGGCTGTGTAAAACACAGAAATACTATTCCAACCTGAGATGACTGTGGTAGAGGAAGATCTGACATAACACAACAGGATTTTGCAGAGCCTTCTCAACTTATTTTAATAATTTATCCCGAATCTAAAGAGCACTGTGAAAGAATTAACATTTATCGTAATAAATATTGTAAAAGCAGGTGGGTGATCTTCACTTAAAAGAGAATGTATTTTGAAGATATACTATGGACTAGGAATGATATTGGGTACTGAGCATGCATTAAACAAATAAACAAACAACAAATAAAACCTTTATCTTTCATTTCACAAACAGATGTACCAACCCAAAAGCTTAAAAAATCTAGGCATATATGAAAATTGCCAAGTGAAAACGAGGTAACGAGTGCCACAGGTTGGGGCAGTCAGAGAAAGTGTGAGCAGGGTATTGGTTTTCTATTCTAAATGACTCTTAAAGAATAATAAGTTGGATTATTAATGGGATTATGCATTGCTATATAATCTAATAATTGTTACCATCAGCTATACTTTCAATAAATATTTTAACAAATTGATCAGTGATTGATAGAAAATAATATTAAATCTTCATAAAAATTAAAGGATCATTAACAACTTTTAACGTTTCAGATATCTGAAATGGATTTCCAGGGTCTTACAACAGATTTTCAATTGTCTATAGTAGGTTTTTAAAAATAGGGCAAATTGGGGAAAAAAACATAAAAAACCTCTTTCCAGTAGTTTTTAGGTCAATGAAATGTAGACTTCAACTAAATGGGCTCTGTTCTTCCAACAGAAAATGATTGATTCTTTGAGTGCTGAATGTTAACAAATAGCATAGCTAATTACTCTTTGCCTTCTTTGGAATTTTAATGAAGAATACCAGTAAATGGATATAAGTCAAAAGGAATTTGGAAGGCAATTTGACCAATGTGATTGGCCAATGTATTTGACATTCATTCTCTACAAATATTCTGCAGTAGCAATTAAAATGGCATCAGCCATAAAAACAAATCCATAATTTTGAAATAAATCCAAAAGCATGCATTTTTCTGAGTAGCAGTAATGACTCCGGTGAAGGACATTTCCTGGGGATTACTGACTGCTATGGCTTTATTGGACTCAGCTTTTGCAAAACCCTCAGATTTTCCCAAGCAGTCACTGTAATCCTGAAATTGCCCTCCATGTTCATTATTTTTACTTAATTTTCTATATTGGGGGGAAAATCTCAAATAGTGAGAATGTAATGACGTAAAATATAGAGTTAATTTTTCACTTCATGTTATTTTTTCCTTAAAGTTGACAAATGTTACAATAGAAATTCCTTTCCTAATAATTCCAAAGCATAGGAAAAGAAACTAGTATCTTTTTGAAACCGACATGATAGTATTTAAAGGAGAAAAAAATCATTATGCCTACTGCTTCCCAAAAATCACCAAAACTTCAACATGGTATATTAAAGTGGTCAGATCTCATTTAAGTCATTTAGACCCTAAATATACTGAAAAAATAGTAGTGCCCCATGTCATATAATTCAAAATAGAAAGATTGCCAAATTATATGTAAAAACATCCAACAAAGTTCTGAGGTTTACCAAGGTGACTACATGATACTTTATTTAAAGTTTCATACATATATATATATATATATATATACACATATATATATCAAATTATTTAGTCAACCTGTTCAGTAAGCCTTCAATAAAGGCAAATAATATACAGTGAGCAACATGGGGAGACATATATCAGTAATATTGTTCTCCTTAAGGAGCCATTTCTCAATTGTCAATATAGCAGATGTGATGTCCTTACCATTAGGCAGTTTTCAATTCTAAAGTGTGGCACTAGGGTCTGGTGGTTAAGGCTGCAAGCTCTATAGCCAGATGAAATGGATTTAAAACTTCGCTCTTCAATTTACTAGCTGCATGACCTTGGGTAAATTGATTGAATCTCCCTATGCTCCATTCAGTTTCCTCGTCTGAAAAACGGGAATAGTAATATGCCTACTTTATAGGGTTGTCATATGGTTAATAAGTCATGCATGCCAAGGGTTTAAAACAGAGCCTCATATCCAGAAAGTGCTCAAAGAAGGCTAGCTATTATTGTTACAACATCCAAACATATATTCTGTAAAATCAGAAAGTTTGTCTGCATCACCACTGCTATTAACACTTCAGTGAATTCAAATGAAGCACCGGATAACTGAAGTTATCCCCCAAATTTAGGAGGAACTTTCACCATACCCCAGAGAGGACATCCTAATTAGCAGCTGTTGTCATTTCCGTAATGATGGGTACAGCAGACAGAGGTTGTCACAGACACTGGATCATCGGTAAAAATAGATATTTGAGTCATAATGTCGGTCTAGTAACTGTTGCTACTGCCGCCACCTTATCTTCTACTGCTGCTGCCTTGTCTTCTGGGTGATTGATATCGAGAAAGTTACTTTTGAGCCCAAGGCCAGACAAAGGCAAACTTCTCCCAAGGGTTTGGTAGCTGAGTCTACAACCCCAAGTGTTGCAGCTGCAAACAATTCAACTAACTCCTGGGCCTTCCAACTGGAGGGGACAGGCCAGCTGCAGCTGGGCCCGCTCCTGGTCCAGGCCAGCACCAGACCAGGCCTGCTGGCCTAGTGATCACTGGGCCTTTCTGGTCCTTTTGGCACTGGGAGGCAGTATCATGACCAGTCACTTCTTTTGCTGACAGAAGTCTTATTTCATCTTAAAACAGTTATGCTTGTATTCTAACACTTTCATCATTCCAAATGTGGAGTAAGGGGAAAAGCCTTTGTTAACTTTCTTTCATTGAAATTTGTTCCTACCAAATTCACTTTATAAAATTTGTGAAGCCTTTGATTACACTCAGAATGTTCATTTTGATTCAGCGCTTTGCGTAAAATAAAGGCAAGTTGTTTTGAACTGACAAAATATTACTCTCAATTTCTTTAAATACCTCAGAATAATTATTGGCTTGTTTATTTGGGAATAAATGGTAGATGTTTGATGTATTTCTTCCCTGGCACTTATTCTTGCTTGTAAAAAATTAAATGCATCATTCTCATTCTAATTTAATTTACTATTCTGTCTTCATCCACACTGTTATTTCTTCTCACAGGTTGCTGCTGCTCTCACAGTCTGGATCACGATGCTGATTAACCAGTTATAATTGAATGCATTTAGAGAAGTCTTACAGCTTACAAAGTCCTTCCACGTACATGTTTTTATTTGAGTTTTACAAGCACCGTGAGGCTTTAAAGTCAGAAATACCCGGGTTGCGAATCTCGTTCTGCCACTTATCAGCTGTATTACTCAGGGTGAACATTCGTCTTGATTTACTCTCAGGCTGAAGGTAGAAGACCCAGATAGTTAAACAGAGATGGAATTTAATAACATATGAAACATAAAAACAGAAAACAAAACAAAATAATGGAGGGCTATAAGTAATTGGTAAGAATAACTAGTAATTATTGGCTTGACAATATTCTCTCTCCTTGCTCTTTTCCATCTGGGCCTGCTGTTCAAATAAAAGTAAAGTTTTTGGTTGAATCATACAAAACTGCAAAGTTTTAAAGAGAAAAAGGTCAAGAATCAGCAATTCCATATGGTTCTATCTAATTCTTACAGAGGCTTGAACCTGTCATGGTCTCTCAAGCCTTCATGATGTTTTATTTTATTGTTTTTATTTTGGCTTTGATATCTGTTTAAATTTTTTTTTCTGAGTAGGTTGTATATACCTATTTTAGAAAAATGTAAAAGGAAAAAAATGAAGTCCCTCACTCACCCAATTTTCTCCTCTTAAAGCAATCACTGATAGAAAACATTTAGGATACTTTCCGAAGATGCTTTATTCATTTATAAGAAAACATACATAATGTATCACTTCTATTTTTTTTTGCCAGATGTTTGCCTAATATATACATTTTACCCCTTGGCCAAACAAGGCAAAAAACCTGATAGATATTCCCCATAGACCGCATGTAGTGAGTGAAGGGAATTACCCAATAGAAGCTGATACCATGTTCTTAAAAAAGAGAGAAGGGATGCTATCCTGCGAAAAGAACAGAAGTGGACTTAGTAACCAAAGGCTCCAGGCTGAGATAATAGGCCCAAATCAGTACTCTCAGAGTCTCTTTAAAAGAAAGTATACATTCGGCATATATAACATATTTTCACACTAAACTATGAGCTTTCAGAGGGCAGGAACTCGAATTTGTTCATCCCTGTATCCACAACACTAAGCATACTTAGTTCTTGACAAAGAGAAGGCATAAATATGTTTTGAGGGCATAAACAAATATTTTCCTACTTAGTGAAATTTTTCTCAAGCATTTCAGTAAGACCATCTTAACCTTGTCACAATATTACCATCCAGTGTTTATCTTTTCTAAGCAGATATTTTCTGATGTGTAACATATCTGTTTTGCAATTCTTATTTCTCTGAATCTTGGTAAACAATCTAAATTTCATGTACTTGAGTCAGAAGCCTAGAGTGGTTATTTCTTTTAAATATATGCCATTGGCAGTAAAGGTTTCATTTGGAAAGAGATCCTATTGTGGACATTCTTTGTTAGCAAAGCAGAAAGAGTGGAATCATGAAGTCTGGATGGCTACTTGGCCAAGTCATTGAACAATAGATATTGTAATCCATTAGAAAGAGAGTACAAAGTATGGTATAAAATATATTTTTTAATTTAAAAATAAAAGTCAAGTGTGAAAGGAACACACAAGAAGCCTTTTCTATCTCTAGATAGAAAAGGGGAGGATGGGTGGTTCCTGCAAAAAAAAAAAAAGAAGGATTTTTCTTTTTAAATGTGGACACCATCAAATTACAAACATGCAGCTCTCAGCTATATCCATCTCTCTCATTTACAACTCAAGCTCACTTTCTAGCATGGTTCCTTTCACATAGTCAGGATAAATATTTGTTGAATGGCTGTTTGAATTAATAATAGCAGATATAACAATAAATAAGAAAATGTCAATCTGTTATTAGTCAAAATCTTGAAAAGCAGACTGTCAATGAAGCATCTTGAAATCAAACTGAGTCAGTATTTCTAGCTATTTCAAACCCAACTGCTGTGAACCAATAGTAATAGAAAACAAAATGACCTATTTCACGAAGAGAAAAATCCTAACAAGCTAGACTTTGTGTCCAAATGGCAGCCCAGCGTTTGCATGTGTATATATACTATTTATGGAGTTGTTTTTTTTTCAATTCTAATTGAATTTGTCCTGCACTGTACTGGTCACCTAAAAAACACAGACTATTTGTTGAATTAAAATGACAACTGCGTAAGCCCAATGGTAACTATTGCAGCAAGCTGCAATTTGCCTACTCTGTAATGTCAATGAGGCATCTGGTTCCTACTCTGTCACTTTCCCCCTAGGGCTTCAAAATGAAAGCTACAGAGGAAAAAGTGGGATCATTATATCCGTGGCTGGAACAAGAAGTACGCTGTGTAGGTTCTGAAACATATTTCTACAATTTCATAAATGGCCTGTAATTCAATAATAACCATCAAAACTTTATTAGTTTCATTTCACTTTGGCTTTAAATGAGTTTGTTTCCTACTAAATCACTCATATCCATATTTTCCACTATTTTAGTGGTAGTTATTATCATAATGATGATGGTCTTTCTCTACAATAATTATATTAGACAAGTTCAAACCATTCCTGTAACTAATTAATATTTTTTACATAAAGCAAATTATTTCTTTTCAAACAAGCTTCCTTTACAAAAGAGGTTGCTTTGCATTGTTTTATTTTTGTTTACCTCCAAGATTAGTAAATCCATTACTCATGGGTTCATTATTACAGGAGAATCAACACTTAGTCCCTACATAATGTACCCCCCTCGCCCCACACATCCTAGTTATGAGATAGTTTGATATATTTATTGATTATACTTTAAAAGACAATCCTGGGGGAAAAAAGTTAAAAATATTAGCAATGTAGCATGCTTAATTGGCTAAAAGATAAAAAAAAGTAAAGCTTAATGTTGACTTTAGTGCCACATTCTTTGTTTGACTTTAAGCTTGTTTGTTTATCTAAATAATATTTACCTTCAGGGCTGTGCATATTTGTGATTTATAATACATAGAAAATTATTTCTAATGGAAAATCTATTTTATTCTTTAAAGGCAAGATTAACAGATATTTCTTTGATATCACTGTATAATAATATATAGTAATCTGGGAAGCACTATTAGATTTTCAAATAATAGCATAATATAGATATCATAAATTGACCAAAATACTCACGTGTTTTCTTTTCTGTCAGTATATCCAAGTGACCATAAAAAAAATAACTAAAACAAAACATTTTTTAAATAAACCCCCAAGGCCCTGAACAATAAGCAGGAACTTATTTTGACACGTAATTTATCAAGCTCTGGGACTTCTACTGCTATAAACAAAACAAGACAAAAATAAAGACAAAACAAAAATAAATGAATAATACGACTACAATTTTGGGGAAGTTTCTTTGAACAAAATGTGAATTTGGGTGTTTTTGTTGTTGTTACGAGCTATAAGAATGACCTACACATATTACACTTTTTTTTTGGTTAAATAATTGAAAAGCAGTAATTGGGAATAGTTGCTACATTTTCACTAAGTCTAGGGAAAATCAGCTTTTGGCCATGTATTTATTTTGGTAAACCCTTTAAAAATACTAATATTTCTCATAAACTTCTAAAATTAATGCTTAACACTCCAGAATGCTGAGGCTGGATTGGCACAGAAAGGGAAGGAAATTTAGCTAGCAATTTTGAAGTGATTATTTTTCTACAGCATGTATTAATGTTTACCACACCAAATATTTCCTTGATGGTGTTTATCCCTCTCTGCTGCATAGTCTGTCTTTTCATAACTAATCATACATTTTTTTCAAAAAAGTCTCCATTTAAATGATTTAAACCACCAGTGGTAGGCTAATTAAAGCTGGCTCATGTCACTGCAGTGTGAGGGTGCAGCGGAAGAGTGGAGTTTCGACCTTGATTTCTGTGTGTGTGTGTGTGAGGAAGATTAGCCCTGGGCTAACATCCGTGTCCATCTTCCTCTACTTTATATGGGACGCCACCACAGCATGGCCTGACAAGCGGTTCCTCAGTGCACACCCGGGATCTGAAACTGCGAACCCCGGGCCGTTGCAGCGGAGCGTGTGCACTTAATCATTGTGCCACCGGCTTGGCCGGCCCCTGTTTGTTTGTTTGCTTTTTAATTTTAGTTCTAGCTTTAATATCAAATTGTTCTTTCTTCATGAATTTCCTCATTTCTCCAAATAATAGTCACAATGGAAATCTATTATTCTTGATAAAATGTCAATCGGTTATTATCAGCCTTGGGGAATTGGCTCCTCTCTTCTTAACCATTCAATCTTTTCTCTCCTTCAAGAAAAGCACAAATGGAATAGCATTTCATGAAAATATTTTGTGGATTTAGACGTTTTTAAGTAAATGTATTAGTCTTCTGCTTGAATCACATTCTAATTATTGAAGCTCACGTAATATCCAAAGGTGCCCTCATAGTCATTTAGAATGTTTTGGGGAGCCTGCTAGTTTTGAGAATGTAATGGTCCATGATAGCGTTTTCTTCAAATCCATTATGACCCATTGCATGAGTGTTTTGGAAAGACTATTTTTTGACCTTCTGTTCTTTGGAATCAGCCCAGAAAACACCTATGTTAGACAAATCTGAACACCATACCTTACAGCCACTTTTAATCGATAAAATAACACTCCTGGGTTATACGTATTTCATAGGCCAGTTTGATTTGTATTGATGGAGAAGGCGAGGATAAATTGACCCCGCTATTAGATACGGAAGCGCTTCAGGACTTTTCCCTGTTATGACCTATTTGTATGCAGTTTGAGATATAAAGCTCGACCTAATTAGTGCAGCTGTTTGGAGAAACTTGAAGACGACCTGCCTGTGCTGTGCCCCAAGCAAATGTTAGCAACCTCTCTCAAGAGCTGTGAAACTCACTCCGCATCAGGTGTATGAAATGGATAAAAATAGAGGCAATGGACCACCAAAAACAATATCCCCACTCTGTAGTTGGGTATGGGTGTGCATGCCATGTGAATGAATTGATATTTATTATTTCCTGTTTGAGTATACCTGTGCTGTGGACGTGTGCATCCGTGTGTGTGGACACATCAGCGTTCCTTATTGAAATGAACACAAGTCAAATGCATATATTCCTGAGTCTTATTTTTCACAGAATTTCACTTTTTGTAAGTTATTCTAAGTAAGCATCAGGCATAGTGGCATGGCGTCTGGCACTACGTAATTCCTTATTTAAGAGAAGAACAAGAGAGCATTTACAGTAAAATATTCATAAATTGTGAGTACATCTGTTGTTACTGCCCTCAGGGCCACATTCATTTAAGCCTCCTGTTTTCCAGACAGTTTTCTGTTTTCAAATACACACTGTACTTTGATCTGGCACATAACCAATCAAGCTGCCTTTTATAACCTGGCTACACCTGTTTCTGCAGGTGTGGTAAGTGAGAGAGGGCACTTTCAGGATGGAGGGAAAGGGCTACCTGGAATTCATTCTGAGCCAGTCATTTTCTCACAGCAACCCAGCAGGCAGCTTTGGGGAATTTCTCATGAAGCATATCAGTAGGATTTTTCTATTTCATGTCAGCGTGGCTTCACTTGGAGTGAGAATGTCTCATTTAACATGTTTTTCAAATGAGATATCTATAAGTAAGGGAATAGATATTTTAAATATCTATTATTTTTGTAATATTTTGACTTTATTTTACCCTTTTTAAATTAACTTTGTCATATGTGAATTTACATATTGGTTTTTGTTGTGTAAATGACTTTTACATTACCATTTTATTTTATTTTATATTATTTCATCTATCTATTTATTTATTTGATTTTTGCTGAGGGTGTGCAATTGACAGTAACACTAGCAGTGGAGTAGGGCTGGTTTTACCTGACTTCCATTTAATCCATTCACTCAATATTGGGCACACTTCTTTCCTCCTGTAAATCATACTTACAGATGCTCACAACACATTGCATTGCCCCTAGTATGGCTGTGCCCTTGTGCTGCCACCAGTTGAGTTGTATGTTTTCCAGGAGTCAGAAGCATTGTTTCACAACCTTTTATACCATTAGAAGTTTGTATTGAGAAAAAAAAGTGGAAAGAGGTTTGGTATTTTTGCCCACTAAAAACTTGAGTGTTTTGGAATAGCCCAATAATTCATGTAACTCTCCCAAATGCCATTGAATTTAGATGTGAACAATGAAATCGTGAACAATTTGGTGGGGGGAGGGGAGGTTGGGAACACATAAGTCGATACAATAGCCACTATCCACATACAGCTCTTCATATTCAAATTCAAATTAATTAGAATAAAATAAAATTAAAAATTCAGTTCCTCTTTTTACCAAGTTGAAAAGCATAAATATAGAACATTTCCATCACGACAGAAAGTTCTCTTGAAAAGAGTTAAAGAGAGAGTCTACACTCAGGTAAATCTGCAATTGTCTAATTCCTTGCTCCAACTTAAAGAAATCAAAACTGAAAATTGTAGATGAATAATATCTTTGTGTTTTAGCAAGAAAATGATTCATAACTCTAATTAAAAGATTGGAAAAATGTACATGTATATATTTTACATTTAAAAATGTTAAATATATTTTTATGATTCCCCATTTTAACTCATGTTTCAATTAATTTACTATTTACTTTCCCTGCTACTATCAGATACAGCAGTTTTACTCTGATGTGTGGGATAATGATCAAGCTTATCATCTGCTCCGGAGAGAGTTGTAATTGTACCATGGCCCTCACACCAATGCCCTGTGGAAATTTGGGAAAGTTTTGTTTCCAAACTTTTGTTTCTTTATCTACAAAATAGAAATCTTAATGAAACTTAGATCATAGGGTTGTTATAAGGACTAAATGAGCTAAGGACGGCAAAACGCTTCTGTCTGTGACTGGTACATAGGAAGAAATGAATAATTGTTATAACAGTAAATTGCAGCATCAAAGAGTTGTGAGACAATTTGCAAAATGCCATCTGTAAATTATTTAATTTAACTCTCAATCAATTGTTTTTCTTATTTTAGATAGAAAAGAGATCTGAGAGAGCTACAGTGAATTGCTAAGTTTGATGGTTGGTAATTCATTTCTCTGACTTCAAAACTTATATCATCATATCCTTCCTATGTAACACTTTCCTTCATGAACTAACCAAAAAAGCACGTGTGCTACGAAATTATTTTCATTTGAAGGAAGTCTTCTGGTTTATTGGTCATTTACAAATTTTATCAATAATAGACACCATGGCAAAATGTCATGATTTGAGACACTGAAGCCTGTAGATCTAGTTCACTGGATAAGTCTAGCCAATAGAGCAACTCAGTTTTGTTTTGAAACAAAGAAAATAACAAAGTCATTTTTCTACAGCTGAGCATTCATCAATGAGTTCATGTAAACATGTTTCAGATCAGTAGAAAACAAAGAGAGTTTGAATCCATACGTTTTATCATCATTTCAAATCATATACTAGATCAGGTATAAGGTTGTCCATATCAAATCACCTAGGCCCTGGATTATTGGGAGGGATCTCTCTTATAAACTAAGTCAACATCACAACACAAGACAAGAACAAGCTCTGCAAGTGGCTAAAATGTGAATCCTGATTCTTCATCTAATATTGAAAAATATATTTAATCCCTAATGTTTATGGCCTGTACTAGTTCTCTCCCTTCTAGAAAGCTACAGACTACTGAGAAGAGATGAGGTGCTACAAAAACTACTATAATACAAAGAGGGATATGTTAAATACAGTAAGAGATGTGCATGGCTCTATAGGGAGTTTAAAGAACATTGAATTTACATTGTATTAAGGATATGAGACTCACTTCATGGAAGAAGTGACCTTCAATATGGATATAAAGAAGAAATAAAGTATGGATAGGAAGAGATAAGAAAAAAGCCATTCCCTATTTTTTGGGTAAGCTAAATTTTCTTTTGGTATCTTAGCATCATTTCTGACATTTTCTGCACTTCTCCTGTAGTTCAGAATCTGAGAAACTGAATTGCTCAGACCTCTTTGCCACCCAAGTTCTGGTTTAGGTTCTACCAACTGGAGACCTTCACATGCAATTAGAAGGCAAAAGGTTTTTTTGTTTTTTTTTCCTTCAGTTCCAAAGGCTGCGATAGGCAAGGACCATTTTGGACTCTTAAGCCGCAACAATAGGCAAACGTAGACTCCTGTAGCTGCTAAATGCAGACTCCTGACGTGACAGCCACAGCGGAATTCAAACGTAGGCAGCAGCACTCCCAGCTTCCTACAGTTCCTGATCTGAGTAATGCCGCTCCACCTTTTTGCTGCTTCCAACAATTTTGTAGCCCAGTTCTTTTACTGTTTGAAATACCTAAGCACATTTGGGTTTTGCTGATAGGACCCTTAATGATAGAGTAAGGGAAAAACAAAAAACAACAGCAAAACCATACATATAGAAAAGTTGGGATATGATTTGGGAAAAGAAACTATTCTAGTTTTCCTAGCAATTGGACTAGAAAAGTACTTCAGAGCTGTCTTCAATAGAGATTGTAATGCTCAACTGTGGAGTCTGATTCAGTGTTTTTCTGTCCTACATCTCTGGCCACTCTTTCAGAATAAAAGCTTTACAGTCTCTTAAGCTTCATTTTCTTTAGGTTTCAAAAGGTGGGAAGTCATCAAATCCAAAGTTAACTTTAAAAAAATTCAGAGAAATATATTCACAAAAAAAACAGAAGAGAAGATAACAATGAAATTAATGCCTATGAGTCAGCTCAGTGAATTTATACACTAAGCCATGGTCACAGTCGGCCTGGCAAAGCACCATAAGAGAATAGAGACCCAGAGATGTGAAGTAAATCAGGTTGGCTGTAAACAAAAAATTCTAACAATATAAAATGAAATTCCCAGGTACTATCCATAGTGCTTTGTGGGTTGGGTTAGGGAAAAAGCCAAAGTAAGTCAAAGCAGTCCACAAATCTTGTCTTGGTAGGAGACAGCTACAGATACTCGCTAACAATTAATATTGAAAAATACGAATTTAAGTGTGTAATGTATTTAGGGATTTATAAGAAATTAGAAAAAGAGGGGATACCATTCAAACTACTAGAATCGAAAATCAGTATAAGAAGCTCTTAGTAATCACAAAAAATAGGAAGGAAACTAAGACATATTATAATACGGCATAATAAGGCATAGCAAACAGAAAACTCAAAGTAGGTATCAACTGGGATAAAGACACATATCAGTACTCATTAACACTTTTAATGGTTTAAAACCAAAATTGCTCAGATTAAATAAAAACAAGACAAAACAAAAAAATCCAAAACCAAATTCAAGGCAAAATTCCCTGGATGAGATAAAGAGAGATAATTCATATTCATATAAATAGCAATATACCAAAACAATGTAATAGTCACAAATCTTCATACGCCTAAAAAAATCTTTAAAATTCAAAAAGTGACAACTGCTAAAATGATAAATCCAAACTTTTAGCAATTTATTTTACCATATCTTTCTCAGACACCAGTAGATCAAACAGACTAAAACAGAAATGAGCATATCAAATATTTCAATAAAACAATTGAGTTGTCTACACTAGTAAGTGGATATGCATTATTTCAAAAACAAATATAGATTTCACACTTTTTAAAAGCATCAATAGAAGATTGATAGACTAACCATTTGTTGGTTCCTTTCAATTAACAACAATCCATTCCCTTGGCAGACATTCACCGAGTATGTTCCATGTGCCACACACTGTTCTCTCTTTGGGGATCCTAAATTGTAGTAAGAGGTGAAAAATGCCATGGTAGAAAGATTGCAGAAATGTGATCTGATTTACATTTCAAAAAGATCAATCTGCTGCAGTGTAGAAGCTCATAAGACACAATTTTAACTTATAAAAACTCCACAAAATTTTCTCAGAATTGTTTATATAAGATAGAAGACTAGAAAATTTAGCATTTATCACTTAGCTCCACGAGCTTTGTGTCTCAAGCAAGAGGTACAATTCTTCTGACAGTTCATTGTAAGAAAGTAAAAACTATGAAAAAGTGTGCTGTCCTTGATTTCCCATTAAGAATTAAATGAAAGAGTTAAAGAATATTCAAAATAAATAGATTAAGGATAACTTAAAGAAACTGATAAAAACTTCTATAGTGTTGTATATACAAACCAAATATATTTTAGAGGTAATTTTTTTTTCTGCACACTATTTTCCTCTTCCTTGATAACTTTAGAATTTAACCCCTGAAAAATGTGTAACTCCATTGAACTATTCCATTGAATAATTTGGCAAAATATTATATTTGTTTTCAATATTTATCTGTGAGGTTAACTGCTTATGTGAGTGTTAAAAAGAGTGCCTTTGGAGGCCAATTTAAAAATTTATTTTCATATTTAAAATTGCAATTCCAATTCTTGATCTTTACCCTAGAGATATATTCATAAACATGGTGACGTAAATATGGGAAATATTTAGAAGAATGATCATTCCAGCATTGTTTATAACGAAAAATTGGAAGCAGGCTAAATGCCTTTCAATAGATGAATACACATCTATTACACAAGTTAACACACGTTATGACATTTTCTTATCATAGAACACTATGCAGCAGTTAAGAATGAGGAGTAAAGTGTAAAGGTCTTCAAGATGTATAAAGCAGTCTATTTCACATAGTTTACTACTATTTAAGTTAACATAGGCACATACGGATATATGTAAATGCATGGAAAATGTCACAGTGAATAAACACCAAACTAGTGACAGCAGTTACATCTGAGAAGTGATCCGGTTTAGTAGCATAAGGTAGGTTTAGAGAAGAAGGGAGAGAGGATTTAGGCTTTAGATTTAAGTTTATCTAGAATATTTCAGTTACTTTAAAAGGAGAATTTGTTCTTATGTGAATGAGGCATTCACAGCTGAGAAGGAAATAGAACATTAAATTGTCAAAATGTAGTTTCAAAGGTTAAAAACATGACTCATACAAATACAGAATGGACACATCAGATATTTTACTGAACTCATTAATTAATGAAACAACCAGTAAGATGATAAAGCTAGTTTCAAAGACTTAGAGGATTGAAGACTTTATAGCCCTTAACAAGATACAGTTTTAAATATGGATATTAAAATAAGGTTATTAAATTACATACAAAACTGATTAATATTCCACAAGGCATTAAAATCATAACTTGTGGAATTATATTTTCTACTGGATGGAAATCTACAACTTAACTTGTAACTCTAGTTATATAGCAAAACCAAACACTACATTCTCTTGGAGAATTAAACAATCCTTAGATGTGGTTGTAAAATAATAAACCATTTTCACATTAAAAGTATACGCCACACCCGCTTTGCTTTCTTCCAAGAATTATATAACTTTCTTAATGACGCAGAGAAAAACAGCAAGAGAAGACACCCCACTGCTAGGAACAGTGGTTAAAACAGATATTATTTTAATCACTTGTTGGGGAAATGTAAGTAGTTTCTAGAAAAACTGTAATAGAACTATCCAAATACAGATGGTGGAAATGTAATAATATGAAAAATATTATTAATAGCATAAAAAAGAATCAAAATTTTATGCAATTGGTATATAAGCCCTGATACTAGAAAATACCCATTCAAATGCTAACAGGGATGTAACAGAAGACTGAAGTTTTTAGGTAAAACCAGGAGAGAGATGGCCCTTAGCTACAAATGGCTGATTCCTCACAGTGAATAAGGATTGTTGCCATTATTGAATCTATTTTGTGTATTATTTTTATGTTATTTTATTTTTATCAGATTCTATCCTAAAACTGAGGAAACAAAGACTGAAACATGTCTCTTATGAAAGTTAATTGGAGGACTTGGAATTTATTGTTATAGAGTTACTTAAAGATATCAAAGGTGATTCTTTCCCACTATTTTCACTTTAGAAGACCAAAGGGAAAGGTCCTCTAAAATAAAGAAACTTGATACTGTATTCCTTTCAAGGAATCTAGGGCACGCATATTTATATGACTTTACATTAAAAAAAAAAAGAATATTGATTTACATAAATTTGCATATACTGCTGAAATATGTAAAACTAATTAGTACAACTGAAAGCAGTGTATTCAAGAGTCACATTTAAGGTCATTCAAAGAACTGAGGTCAACCAAGGTTTGCAAATGAGGAAATCGGACTCCACCACGGTGTTTCTCTCAAAGCAGGGTTCATTTTCAAAGAGCTTTGCCTGGAGACAAAGGCTTCCAAGCGGATGACTCTGTAGAAACAAATGTCTATTTCCCCAATGTGAAAGTAAGTGCCTCCTGAATATTCTCAGTGTGCTCTGGGCTGCTGTTCTCATTGACTCCTTCTTGTCTTGAGATGGTGTGTTATATCATTCTATCTGGTAGCTGAGGGATATCAAGTGAGCTGGCTTGCACTGATGAAGTCTGTGATAGGAAGCATTCAAGGCTCTAAAAATGGCATACAACCTCAAAAATAGTCTTTAAACATTGTCAGCTCTGCTTTTAAACCTTAGTGGCTTAAGCTGTTTATAAAGGAGCCTAAAATAAGAAAGTTTTCTTTTTTAAATAAGATAACCTATGAAGTCCTAAAAGGTGTAACATTTTGGGCATTATATTTTCCTTCTCTGAGTTATGAGGGAACTTTAATAAAAAGTGTCAGTAATCTCAAATCCATTTAAACTTGCTTCCTGGGATGTGCTGATTTACAGAGCCGTGATCTGCCTGTGATGGATCATAGCTGATCAGGTCATTTGCTGATAAACATATTTCAGAGGATTTTCCTCTCTATTTTCCATTGAAATTCTTGTACTGTAAGGGTATGTCCTTGCAGAGTCTACTCTGACTCCCAACTTTTCTTTTTTTAAGAAAAGTCTATTTTCTGAAAATATAGCTCATCCTGTAGAAATAGCTTTGCTATTTATTAAAGACCTGGACCCTGTCAACTAAATAAAGTGCTAAATATTGAGATAAAAAGTACATTTAATCAAGTAGTCAATTTTCCAAGCTCATGGATGATCAGCTGTTGCATATTTAAGATCTCTAAGGCACTTGGCAGAAAATGTCTCTTTACTAGAGGATAAGGTTTTCTGTTTTTTTTTAATCTGGAATTTAAGCATCTGTTTTCTGATTTTCTGATGAGTTTTTTAAGTGGTTCTCAGTCCGTTTTTGGAGCTACTGCCAAAATATTGCATTTATCTTGGCACCACCCCATTCAAACACTTGCAGAGGGTACTCACCATTGCAGGAGAGGAAAAAGTTATCCTCGACCCTCGTAGGGTCCCTGGCTGGATCTGAAAACTAAACTGATAGAGACAGAGTAACAGGAGAAAAGCATACACATTTATTTAATATAAGTCTTACGTGACATAGGAGCCCTTATAAGGAAATCAAGATCTGAGGAAATGGTTAAACCTGAGTATTTTGAATGCTAGGTTTGATGGAGAGTAGATGGCGTGGAGAAAAGTGAGAGTATAAAGAGTATGAAATCAAAAATAGTATGAGGTCAAAGAGTATGAAGTGTAGTAAAATGGAAGAAATTAGCAAGGCCTGTTTGTTCCTTGGGATTCTTCCAGCTTCCCTTTGTCTTCTGAGATAAGGATGCTCCTGTGCTCCAGATAAAGGGAGGGCACCTCTCACATGAGGGTTTTATGACCTCTTTCAGGGGAAAAGGGCAGGGAGAGGGAAGTGACCTTCCTGCTTCTGCCATTCTCTCAAACTCTTCCAGTATAAACTACTCAATATGCCGTGGTGCCTATTTTGGGACATCGTGTCCTGAACTTCATCACTACCCAGTGCATCCAAAGTCCATGTCTGCCATTAGAGGGCCTCCATCCTCTGGCCTTACTGTCAATCTGTCTTTGTGACTTTAGGATTTCCATTGTCTAAAACACCTTCATTCATTCTCCCCCTCTTTAAATTCCTACCCAATTTTTTAGGATACAGGTCACTTCCCACTTTTCCTATAAAAGACTTCCATGACTACTTTATTTCATCTTCATCTTAACTCCATCTCTCAAGGCCCAGCTCATATTCTCTCTCTTTCGTAAAAGACATCTCTGATTACCCTTTTTATCGTCCTCTTAACCCATTTTATTACCTATAATAACAAAATCTCCCATTTATTGAACATGTATTATACCATTTTATAGATCAGAGACTGAGACACAGGGAGATTAAGAAGATTGCCCAAAGTAACAAAACTGGAATTTCTAACCATTTTTCTGTTTTTTCCTCTCTACAAAGCCCTTGTTTATAATTACAATAAATCCACTAACTTCCTAGATGGTATTCATTCATTTCTCCCTTACTAATATGCTATTTTTATCATCTAATAAAACCCCTTATTTTGTTAATAATACTTGTACATTTATGAAATGCTGAATATATTTTATGCTTCATTTTTTTCTTCAAACTTGGGCACACAGTGACCAAAAAAAAATGTGAATATATTTCTTACCTTAGCTACATTAAAGTCATTTCAAACAAGTGATAAGTACAATATAAAAAACAAATAGGAGAGTATTTTGGACATCTTATAAACTACCAAAAGTTTACTGAATTTTCTTATTTCTTAGATACCATTGATTATAAAATTAATCATAAATTTAATAATATTTTCAGAAAAAAATCCCGGAGCATTATAAAATCACTTTGATAATAAAACACATTTTTTCCAATTTTAAGAGTATTTGCCAGTTAAATAGTGTCTTAAAAAATGGAAGACAATAATTAAGGGTGAAATTTTCCAATTTTCTACCAGTTCTTTCGACTTATGTAGAGATTTTTTTTAATAAAAAATTAAGCAAAATATTTTCCCCAAATTCTGTATATTATTGACGAATAATATAACAAAATTGAAGTTCTCTGATTATTTCTGACTCTGGGCATTTAACGCATCCCTGACTATCATAAGTGTTGTAACAGAACATTGTGAAAGATGAAGGAATGCATCTACCTTATCTAATTTTTTTTTTAATTTCATGTAGATATTATTGATTTGATCTTCCTTTGATGCTTATAAAAATGTTAACTTCTGGACTGTAGAGGCAAAATCCTCAGAGGCCACTAGGCTGCAAAAGAAAATTTTATCTTTCTCCTTCACTGTATATTATCTTTATATTTCTGGCAATCTTTGTCTTTGTTATTCTTTCTGTTTATTTCTCTATCCTCTCCCTTTTTCTTCTCTATTACTTAACTGATTTTATTTTTAAATTAAAATTCAACACTTTCATTTTGTCTCAACTATAATTTTACGGAACTAGATAAAATATTTTATATTTATCTTCTTAAAAGTAATATATTAGGAGAAAATATTTGCAAACTGCATATATGTCAAAGGAATATTATCTAGAATATGTAAAGAACTCGTAAAAATCAGTAAAAAGCAAACAGTCTAATGATAACATGGGCAAAAGACATGAAGAGACACCTTA
Source organism: Ceratotherium simum simum (assembly GCF_057802395.1). Classification (NCBI taxonomy): domain Eukaryota; kingdom Metazoa; phylum Chordata; class Mammalia; order Perissodactyla; family Rhinocerotidae; genus Ceratotherium; species Ceratotherium simum. The sequence continues at coordinate 83,110,362 of NC_141901.1, forward strand.
CTGAAGAAGATTTACAGATGATAAATAAGCACACGAAAATGTGTTCAACATCTTTAGTCATCAGAGAAATACAAATTAAAACCACAATGAAATTTTATTACATGCCACTAGAATGGCCAAAATAAAAAACAGCGACAATACCAAATGCTGGTGAGGATGCAGGGAAGCTGCATCATTCATACATCACTGTTGGTAATGTAAAATGGTACAGAAAATAGTGGAAAATAGTATGACAGTTTCTTAAAAAGCTAAACATTTAATTATCATATGACCCAGCAATTGCACTCTTGTGCATTTATCACAGAGAAATAAAAACTTGTGTTCACACAAAAACCTGTATGCAAACATTCATAGCAGCTTTTTTCATGACAGCCAAGCATTGCCAACAGTCCGGGTATTCTTCAACAGATGAAAACTTAAACTGTGATACCTACATGCCATGGAACACTACTCAGCAATAAAAAGGAAGGAATATTGATATGCACAACAGAGAATTATGCTAAGTGAAAGCAATCCCATAAATCAATCATACTGTATGATTCCATTTATATAATATTTTTCAAATGACAACGTTTTTGAGATTGAGAACAGATTTGTGTTTGCCAGAGCTTAGGGATGTGGGCAGGGTGGGAGAGAGGAAGTTTTGTTTATAAAAGGGCAACATGAGAGATCCTCGTGGTGACTGAACTGGTCAGTATCTTGACTGTGATGGTGGATACATAGACGTACACATGTGATAAAGTTGTATAGAATTAAACATACAAATTCACATCCCTATCGCAGACACATACACAAACATACATGAATACATTTAAAACTGGAAAAATCTAAATAAAATTGATGGACTGGGCCGGCCCTGTGGCTTAGCAGTTAAGTGCTCGCGCTCCGCTACTGGCAGCCCAGGTTCGGATCCGGGCACACACCCATGCACCGCTTCTCCTGCCATGCTGAGGCTGCGTTCCACATACAGCAACTAGAAGGATGTGCAACTATGACATACAACTATCTACTGGGGCTTTGGGGAAAAAAGGGAGGAGGATTGGCAATAGATGTTAGCTCAGAGCCGGTCTTCCTCAGCAAAAAGAGGAGGATTAGCATGGATGTTAGCTCAGGGCTGATCTTCCTCACAAAAAAAAAAAATTGATGGATTGTGTCAATGCCAATATCTTGGCTTGTGATATTGCACTATAGTTTTAAAATGTTATCATTGGGGGAAACTGAGTAAAAGATTCATGGGATCTCTATTCTATGTATTATTTTTACAACATGTGAATCCATAATTATCTCAATAAAAGTTTCAATTAAAATAGCAAAATAAAGGTCTTTTACTCTATATAATCTTGAAAAAATGAAAATATAAAGAATGAATAATTGAAACCATCAAATAATCATGATTCTGTACATAAATTCATAATACGTAAATTCTCTCTACATAAATATTTGTATTTAACAATAAGAAGACATATTCATATATCAGTTTTATGAGGACAGAGCTGGTATCAAAGTGGAGGATGGATTTGGAAGTATTATATGCAAAATGCATGTGCTGTGGAAGAGTAGAAAGAGACAGTGTTTGGGACAAAGAGGCAAAGTGTGTCAAATGAATTGTGAAGAAATATTTAGGGCAGTGGCTCTGAAACTTTACTGTGCCTACAAACTACTTAGAGAACTTGCTAAATATTCAGATGCCAGGATACAACCACAGAGGTCCTGATTCAGTAGATCTGAGATGGGTCTCTGGCATAATTCCACGTGATCTTGATGACATCAGTTCACAGGTGACAATTTGAAAAATCATTTGTTTATAGATTATTCACTGCAGGACAATATAGTATGTGTTCTTCAAGTATATAGAAATATATAGAAGATTAGTACTATCAATGAGTTTAATATCAATTGGAAACTGAAAATTTAATTGAAAGGAATTGAGAATTTAACTACCTGTTGTATCAGTGAATAAATAGAATATTATATCTACTTATTGCATGAGAACAGAAAGACTATATCTTTATATTAGGAATATTTTTGTTTTTATGAATTTAAAATATTTTGTCCAGAAAAGTATGAAATTTTAATGGCTGGGTGTTATAAAAATATAATTCTTTGATAAATAATCAGTTGATACTGATTCTGAAAAATCTAGATATTATAGTGGTTGATTGGCTAATTTATTTCTCATGACTATTTTCTAGATCAGATTCTTAAGCAATCAGTAGACTTGTTATATAAACAAAGTAAGCACAGTGCACTAATACACAAAATACATAGATATTTTTCTCTATGTATCAAAATCTTATAGTTTTATTTTGCACTTAAGTATTTATTTATTTATTTTTTTTTTTGTGAGGCAGATTAGCCCTGAGCTAACGTCTGTTGCCAATCCTTCTCTTTTTGCTGAGGAAGATTGGCCCTGGGCTAACATCCATGCCCATCTTCCTCTACTTTATATGAGACGCCACCACAGCATGGCTTGGCAAGTGGTGCGTCAGTCCGTGTCTGGGATCTGAACCTGTGAACCCCGGGCTGCCGAAGCGGAGCACATGAACTTAACCACTATGCCACCGGGCCCTTGGACCCTTAAGTTTATTTTTGAATATAGATGTGTCTGTTAGACTTTCTCTTAGCAGCTACTATCACTATAATGCTGAGTAACAAACATCCCCAAATATAGTGACTTATATTTATTCTTATGTTTCTGAGTTGCAAGTGATCTAGGATGGTCTCAATATGGGCAGATCTGCTTCAGGATGCTGATAGGCGGGTAGACTAGGACAAAACTTCTCCACGTGTCTCATTTTAGGATTCAGCCTGGCAATACAGGGTATGTTGCCTCATGGCAATGATGGAAGCGTTAAGAGGGTGAGACAACCACACAAATGCATTTTAAGCATCTGATCTCTTCAGTTCTGCTCACTTCCCCTTGTCCAAAGTAACATGGCCAAGCCTAAGGCCCTGGAGCAGGGGCATTAACTCAACTGCCATGATGCTACGGCAAGGGTGAGGATGTACACTACTCTCCCAGGGGATGTAAAATTAGGTGTGATCGTGAACCCCAATGATCACATTCATGGTAAGCCATATTAGCCTTTAGAGGTAGTTTGTTTGGGAATTATAAATAAGAGAAATCATATTTATTTCAATTATTATTACCAGTATATGACATTTTTATTATTAGTTCTTTAAAAATCTTAATTTTCACTAACATCAACTTGGAGCTTCTTAGACCACTGCATCCTTTACTTGCCTTCTGTAATAACACTTGTATCAGTTATCTTTTGCAATGTAACAAATCATGCCAAAATTGGTGGCTTAAAACAACAATCTTTTATTTGCTTACTATTTTGTGGGTCAACAACTTGTGCTGTGTTCAACTAGGACATCTTGCTCATGTCAGGTTTCCAATGGGACGGCTGAGGTGTCCAGGAAGGCTGGATCATTTTCTCCATATGGTCTCTCATCCTCAATGAGTCTAGGCTAGGCTTGTGCTCCTGGTGACAGAGTTCCAAAAGCACAAGTGTAGAAAATGTAAGGTACCCTGAGGTCTAGGATCAGAACTCACACAATGACACTTCACTACATTTTATTGGTCAAAGCAAGTTACAAGCCCATTCTATCTTACTGTTCTGTCCTCTTCCGGGTCTTCTGATCTGCTCTGAGTACTCTCCATTCATCCAGTAGATGAATTAGGGGGAAGAAAAGATAGTTATATGGGAGATGGTCCAGGCCTGGAAGTAGCACCTATCCCTCGTTCCCGTATTCCATTAGCAAGAATTAATTTGCATGGCTACATCTAAAGGTAAGGGAGGCAGAGAAATGCCCCCAGCTATATACCAGGAGGAAAAGGAAATGGGCTTTGGTGAACACATGGCACTCTCTGCCACAGTGGAAAATAAGTGTTAATTGTCCTCTACTCTTTTACTAGCAATCAATGATGTGTAAAAGCTATTGCTATGTCCTTGATTTTTGTCTGTCTGACTATTCAACTCAACGAGTAGAGCATTTTAGAGACGAGGCAGGATGTGAGTCTAGCCACAAAGAATTCCCCTCCATGTATGTTTCCCGGGACTTGTTAAAACAGACCCCAGCTGCTACTCTTTAGACTATAAAGTTTCTCATTAATTCTACCCCGTTAGCAGCTGACAGGCAATTTGACTGCTTGGAAAACACACTGGGTTTTTATGACCCACACGTAAGTAATCATAACCAACCATATGTAAAACCACAAAGCATAAATTGATGGAACTAATACAATTTTAACCAACAATATTAGAGGTTATATTTTAGAACTGCAAAGTCCCTTTTAACATTTCAGAACTGTCCTATAGAGGTGCACTGGATTTTACTTTCCTATTAGAAAGATATATAGTTTTTCTAAAATTGTTCATTGTTTTCTTTTTAACTTTCATCTTCTCCTTGCAAATGTTGTTTTATTTTAGATCACTTCATATTATTATTGGAAGTCTGTGTTAATAATATAATATTTAATTGACATATAAACATTTTAGGAGCTATTTCAGGGAGGAAAATATTAATACACGAATTCACTTTCTTGTTTTCTGTCCAAGGATGATATTTTTTCACCTACTGTTAGGACAAATAGGTAAAATATTTTATAGATTTCTTCTTGGCTTGAAATAAGTGGTTTTGAGAGCAAGGGATTATTCAGAATAGGGTAATAAGGCATTGTGCCATGCAAATATATATATATGAATTGTATGTCCCCCAAATTTACATGTAGAAGCCCTAATCCTAACCCCCAGTCTCTCAAAATGTGACAATATTGGGAGATAGGGCCTTTAAAGAAGTGATTAAATTAAAAGGAGGCTGTTAGGGTGGGCCCTAATCCAATCTGACTGGTGTTCTTATGAGAAGAGGAAACTTGGACACACACAGAGACACCAGGATGAGCACACACAGAGAAAAGCCATGTGAGGAGGCAGCAGGAAGTCTGCATCCACAGACCAAGCAGAAAGGCCTCAGAAGAAAGTAAATCTGCCAACACTTTAATCTTTAACTTCCAGCCTCCAGATGTGTGAGCAAAGAAATTCCTGTAGTTCAAGCCATCCAATCTGTGGTGTTTTGTTATGGCAGCTTTAGCAAACTAATAATAATAATACATGCTAATATATTTTATATATATATATATAGAGAGAGAGAGTGTATATGTAAGAAAGAAAGCAGTGTTAAATATAATAAATATTTAGTTGCTCAAGGCCAATTCATTTTTGCAATGCCTTTTTACAATTAAATACTCGCAAGTTATATTCAAGTTCATTACTTAGTGGCTCAAGTTAGTAAAAAGTTGAGTTACATGTCAAAAGAGAACTGAGGACATTTAATGAGATGTCCAGTTATCATAGACATATGAAATTATGGAATTGCTGATATTTTTCAGAGCAAACTGTTACTGATCAACGACATGTTCAACATAACAGAAAATGAAAGAAAAACATAAAATCAAAATTTTGTAAGGTTTATATTGCAAATGCAATTCTAAGACTTGCCCAGTATTTAGAGTGAACTCCATACACAAAGCAGAAAGTAGTCCTATAAAAACAAGCCAATTGCCTGAAAAGGATAAACTACTCAGATATCCCTCATCTCATCTCTAGAGACTTGTGACCCTTCCAATTAATCAACTTTATAGGCTCTCTGCTCAGATGTGATCTCTCCAGAGAGACCTTGCCTGCCCATCCGATCAAAATTCCAACTTTATTCACTTGTTATTTCCTTATTGTGTTTATTTATTTCAATATAATTTACTTGGTAACATATTATATACTTGTTTGTCTGTTTAATATTTTTCTCTCACACTAAAGGAAGACAAAGATTTTGTGATTGGCTTACTCCTGTATCCTTAGCCTCTAAAAAAGTTTCTAACATATAGTAAATGTTCAGTAAATACCAACCGATTAATGATTAATCAATTAATATTTAATTAATAATTATGATCAAGTCAGTATTTATTCATTGCTGCCTATGCTTATTTAATTCAGTATTGTTAGTAATATTCACAGTTTCATGACTAAGCCCCGTCTTGATGAAACCTGAGGATGAACGAAATAGGATAATTCAATTTTTAAAAGGTGTGCTATCCACACCCACTATGGAAAACAATATGGTAGTTCCTCAAATATTAAAAATATAATTACCATATGATCCAGCAATTGCACTTCTGGGTATATACCCAAAAGAAATGAAAGCAGAGACTCAAACAGGTATTTGTAAACACATGTTCACCGCAGTGTTCTTCGCAAGAGCCAAAAGGTGGAAGCTACATAAGTGTCCATTGACAGATGAATGGATAAACAAAATGTGATATATACATACAATGGAACACTTTACAGTCTTAAAAAGGAAGGCGATTCTGACACATGCTATAGTATGGATGAAACTTGAGGACATTATTCTAAGTGAAATAAGCCAGTCACAAAAAGACAAATAACACATGATTCCACTTACATGAGGTATTTAGAGTAGTCAAACTCATAGAAACAGAAAGCAGAATGGTGGTTGCCAGGGGTTGAGTGGAGAGGGCAATGAGGAGCTATTTTTTAATAGGTATAAAGTTCCAGTTTCATGAGATGAAAAAGTTCTGGAGATTGATTGCATAACTGTGTACGTATATTTAAAACTACTGGACTGTAAAGTAAATGGTGAAGATGGTAAATTTTATGTTATGTGTATTTTAATACAGTTTTAAAAAAAATGTATGCTATCCCAAAATGAATCTACATGGTTCTTAAAAGAGCTGGAATTCCCTTAGATGTTTGCTCTTAAAGAAAAGAGTAGGACTAAAGATTATATAAACATAATACATTCACCCTTTTACAGCATCTACATTAAGATCCTGGGATACCAGGAGTTTTCATACCATCTCTAGTGGATTATGCTTCTAATACAAAGGGAAGAATGGAGTTTAATGATTCAGAAACAAACACATTTTGTATCTCATTAAAATATCCGTATTTAATAAAATATTAAACACTATTAAGTTCGATTTTTTAAAAACTACATGGATGAGTAAAGTAAGACCCAGACTAATAAAGTTACTTGAGACAGATCTTAAAAGCTAGGTCTCCAGACTCACCAATTCCCTCTAGCATATATTACTTTTTCTTAACAATAAAGTAAAAGAAGAATTAGAAGTTCATATCTATAATTTAATCTGTATTTGAGATTTATAGTTTCCTTATTAATATTTCTACAATCACTATAAATTTTTTTTGTTTTTCAAACAGTCTACAAACCAGAATATTAGCTTAGTGGGATTTAAGATAAACTCTAAACTGCTTCCAGATATATTTATGCTCCTATCATGACATCATTGAAGTTGAAAAGAATTTTCAAGTAATTCACTATCTAAAATGATAGTAATAGTAATAACAACAATAATAAAATAGATTTGAAATACAATCCTTGTCATTGTTAGACTTCTAAGTAATAGATAGGATTTAAATCATTTCCACATACCATTATATGGTTTTCCTCTTTGATCAATAAAAATATTTGAATATCACTATCTCACAAAAGAGTATATCTTACAGATCACACATTTTGATATTCTACTCTTTTTTTGAATGGATTATTTTTTATTCATCATTTAAAATCTCCAGAAATTAAAGGCTAATTAGAGGGTTCCCTAGAGAACAAATAAGGGTAAGTAAAAATATACACTGTCATTGGGAATATATAATAATGTTGCTTATGAAAGGAGGCCAAGCCACGGGCTCAGTGTTTGAGCCCAAATCTCTCCTATCAGATTATAAAAGTTTCTTATCTAAGATATATTACTATGATAGATCTTTACCTTTTAATTAGGAGATAGAGGATTCAGCTTCAATTCAGAACTCTCCAAGGCTTTCTCTGCCTTTATCTCTACTCTTAAGAAAATTCATTAGCTGAGAATGTGTGTATCCTCTGGGAGAAGAATTTGGGTTCGGATAGATTTCTGTTATCACAATCAAATATTGCAAAAATTACTTAATGCAAAATTGTGATGACCCTTTGAATATTGCTAGGTCAAATTCTAAGTAAAATCGGCCCTGAGCAAGTTTCAAAGATACCAGCTACATTTGGCAAGTGGAAAGTTCTCCCCTCTTCTCAGATCTTCAAAACAAAGAGTATTTTCCTAATCAAGCCTTGCATTTTCTGATGACTACAAAAGTTGTAATAAGTGAGTCAAATAAATTGTGACAACAGGCGAGGGAAAAAATCATCCTGGGGAACCAAGAATTTCAAAATCTATGCCAGTTCTCACTTATCCAGTTTGAGAAATATTCAATCTTTGCTTCTTCTCACTTTTTCTGTTTTATCTGTCTCGCTGATGGATACACAATATCAACAACAACAACAGAAAAAACTGAGAAGATATAAAAAGAGGAAAGAAAAGTAGCTAAAGACAGCTCTTGAGATAGAATGGCTCACTTAGCAACCTTGCCGTAAGCTCAAATTGACCACCTGTAAAAACAGATAGCAAAGCTCCAAAATAATAGATAATGTTACCCCATAATGCTGGAGCACAGCAATACAAAGCTACAAAGAAAAGGTAATGAGTTTCACTATTGAGATGTCTTAATGAGGCTATTCTGTAGTATCCAAAACATATGATATATGTATTGGTTTCAGTACATATAGAGATTATTATATAGCATAACATAGATATACAGATAGTATACCTATAGGTACGCATGGTATACATATAGATTAAACATTTCGAACATAACCAACAGTAAGGGGCACTTTACACAGTAACCATTACACAGACACATAAACACACTAAGGAAACAAATAGTTCGTGTTTGTTTTTACGCTAAATACAGGCAATGCGCTCTGATCTTTTCTCTGCTCTTTTCTTTAAATTTTTTTGGTGTCAAAGGAGATCTACTAAATGATTTCACAGTCCATTAATGGATTGCCACAGTAGTTTGAAAAGAATAATGTATATACATTTACATGAACCAAATATGTTTTCCCCTACTAAATCACTTTTAAAGCACTTTAAATTTATTATGAGATTATGAGGAATAAATTGCCTTATATTAAAATGTTATGCAAAATAATTTATTATGTTATTATTTTCACCTTCCAATTTCTACCTAATTAAGATTTCATCTCCGCTATGCAGCCTTTCCTGTACTCACGATCAGAAATATCTTTGCCTCACTAAAATTCACAACTAGTACAATGGGCTTTTCTCTTTCATTGAGCACTTAAAGATCTAGCTTTTAATAAATTAACAGGTGTACTTGCCTTCTTCATTAGATTGTAAGCTCTTTAAGACTTAATACACATTGTGTAACTTAATTTTATATTCCTTATAGCACTAACATGACGATTTCCATGTAAGTACTTAACAAATGATTGTTGAACTCAATCTAGAAGGCAAGAAAAGACCAAATGATGTCAAGTCATAGATATTTCAGAAACTTATGATAGGTAAAGGTGAAATTTGAAACCTCAGAATTAGGATTTCAACTCTATGTCATTTCCATCTTTCTCCATTTTAAGCGCTTGTAAAATGTTTTATCTGTGAAGACTTTCTAAAACTGTGTTATATGTGAATATATTTTTAAGTTCTTCATCATGATAACTCAAAACTTTCTAACACATTGCATCATTAGTCCTACTTCTACATGCGTAAGCACACACAATTTAGATTTTTCTTTCAACACCACCTGATCCTCTTCTCACGGCTGTTCTCCTATATTCATGGCATCTCCATTCCATGTGGAGATCCTTTACCTGCATTTTCTATCTGCCTCGAATGGATATCTGACATCTCTCTCCTTGGTTTAACGTAATAACTGATTACACAGGTATAAACTGGTTACATTGAGGTCAAAGAATGGAATAGATAGATTTATAACTGCAAAAATGCCTACATACAATCAGCTTCTTATTTCCAAAACAATTTGATCTTCCAGTTATACAACATTTGGACACAAACTGGAAGATGGCAGAATGGTTTTGGTAATCAAATATATTCTAAATTTGCTTTATATGTTTGTTTCACTGACCTATATTTCTAGGCAGAATATGTGACTACTTTGGTTAAGTTCATCGATATGGTTGATTCATTTTGGGCACCAAGCCAAGTCAGACCCTTAAGCTCTAAAAGACATTGTGTACATACCAGAGTGAATTCACCTGGCATCCAACTCTAAATGAGTGAAGATGGGTTATGAGAGAATTACGCCAGACATCTCAAATAATTTTAAAAGAAAAGACCTGGTAGATATTAATATATTCAAAAAAAAAAAAAAAAAAAAAAACAACCCAGAAGATGAGCCTTTAATTCTGACTCATGAAGAAAGAAACATCTATTTAGGGAAAAGTTGGAGTTGAATGCAAAGCATTAAGAGCCTGATGTGGCATCATTCAAGGATTAATCAGGAAAAAAGAAATCCCTCTATCTATTTCAAGTAGAAAGAGATTTAATGTAGGAAATAATGTGCTTAAACATATTGGGAGGGACTGGAGAACCGAAAATCTGGATGGGCTCTGAGTGGAGGTCCAGCTGTGGTCCCAGGAGACGGAAAGTTGCAGTTGTCACCTAAAGATTAGGAACCTACAGAAAATTGTGCCAATATCACAACAGCTCAGTCATGCATGACTTTCAGGGGAAAGAAATTCAGTCAGAAACTAAAAACTTACATCTGTCCAAATATCTGTCACCTTTTTCAGAAGAAAAAGAATGGTTTCTGCTTCTCCCTTCTGTCTTTGAAGTACCCCGTAAGTATATTTCATGTTCAGCAGAAACTAAAATATACCAGGAATTTTGCAGAAAATTGAGGCTGGAGGACAGTCAAGCACAAAGGCCAGTGGTAGGCAGCACACACAAGTGGCCTTTTGGCAAAAACTCGCCAAGACAGAGCAGAAGCTGATACGCGAGGACCATCTTGCCATGAAATTCCAGGGGTGTAAACAGAAATCAAGCAGGGACCAACATCAGATTTTAAGGAAGAGGCTCTGAAACTTGGGTTGTAGAGGTTTTATTAGAGGCTTCTGATCAGGAAAGAGGTGGCCAAATCAGGGACAGGGAGTCAATAGCAATGTGATGTGTCAGAATCTTGGCCGTAGTCTCATCCTTTCAGCTCAGCCTACCTGGGATTGGAAATACCAACTCCTCTCCTGGGGTTGATCAGGAGGCTGTGTGCATGCTTTGTGACTGCAGTTACAAAACTTGTTGAACTAATGACATCACTCATTATCTTATCATGATTGGGTGAGTACTAGCTCCTTTCCTGATATAACTAAAGTTATATCAGTCCAAGTACTGCAGTTGACCAAGATTCAGTGCTTTAATTATTGGAGAGTATTAGTTTCCATGAAATCAACCCTTTTCATGTCTTGGATAAGCTAATCTTTATAGTTCTTTTCCACTTGCAATTCTTCTTTCCTTTTACCCCCAGCCAACATCCCATTACCTGGTGCAGTAACAGGTTGAAATTTTCATTACTTAAGGTAGCATTATTATGCAAGTAGTATTACTTAAGTGTATTATTTCCAAATCTTCACTCTCTTCCTGTTATAGAACCATGTGTTCACACCCCTTGTCATGTAACTTCATACCTCCCACTAGGATAGTCAGGGTATATTTTCTTGCTCTTTAGATATTGGACTTGGCCATATAACTTGCTTTGACCTGTAGAATGTTAGCAGATGTGATGTGAACAGGGGCTTAAATATGATTTGCTCTCTGTGGTCTGACATGAGAAGAGCATGTTCCAGGGGAGCATCATGCTAGCCCTTCAGCCTAGTTTCAGAAAACTCACAGAGAAGACCTGAACCCTTCCAGAAACTTGGAATCCAGCCTTGTTAAGTTGAGTTTAGTCCAGATCAGCCTATCCTCATCTGACTTACACACCAGTGAATATGTGATTGTGACAATGTTTTTGTTAGCCACTGAAATTGTGAGGTTTTGTTGTTGTTGTTGTTTTATCGTTACAAAGCAAAAGCTAATAGTTCTTCTTGATTGCACTGGTGATTGTAGTCTTCAATTATCCTTATTTTTGTTCTTCCTCTGGGTATGGTAACATTAAGAGTCATCCTTAGAGAATCCTTTGAGTGTCTGGCTGAGTTCTCCCTCCTGCCATTGTATAGTAGCAACCTTATTTGCCCTTGATAATCAGGATTAATCACCTCAACCAGGGGAGTAATCCTTTTTTGTTCTTTTCCTGTTGGTTTAGTGGCATGAGGAGCCCAAAAGGTGACAGTCTCAATTTCTACTTCCATGGGAGTATTGCTGCATCTTTTGGTGGAACCATTCACTTCTTGGTGATTATGATCTTCATGGCAGAAAAAATAGGGCCAACAAACATTAATGTCCTCCCTATATTCCTTGAAGTTGACTTAGGGCCATGTGGTTGAGTTCTGGCCAATGGGAATGTGAGTAAAGATATATCACATTTGGTCTGCGGCACTTGAGAGATGACATGTTTTCTTCCTCACTCTTTTCCCCTGTCAGCCAGATCTTGGAAGCTATTTATTGAGAAAGAAGTGCTACAGAATGGTTGTTACCAGTCCCCCTGCATTATAGGGTAGAAGAGAGACTCCACCAAACTTTACATGAGCAAAAATTAAACCTTTGTGTAGTTAAGCCACTGAGATTTTGGAGATTGTTTGTTATATGATTAAAATTAATTAGCATGATTAATACAAACTCTAACCCAGCAAAGCCCAAAGTTTTGGGGACAGTAAACGAAATATTATTGAGTGAGTTATGTGCTATAGCTATACTGACATCCATTCTTTCACTCCCAGACGTATATAGTCTAGTTATAAGAGAAAGACCACATCATGGTTACTTATTCAGACATATTCAGAACGGCACCTGAACTTCCAATGTTTTTCTCCCAATTAGGACAGTAACTGAATATTCAATAAGCTTATCTCAATATTTCCTAGGGGCAGTTACATCTGGGTAATGGAGTAAATGTTAAGACTCATTGTATGGGGTGAAATGATTGCTTCATTTATTTTGCTCTAAAATTAGTTCCTCGAGCAGAAGCAGAATTTTTCGTGTAAAACTACGTGACGAAATAAGATATAGATGTTAGTGCTAATAGGAGCTTTGCAAGAAGAAAAGGTAAATACATATTTAGAATAAGTTTCTTTTCTAGTGAGGAGTAGAGATTTCCTCTATGATGGAAGGAGTCAAACTAAATTAACCTGCCTACCATTTGGTTGTCTAGCTCTAATGTTTAGCAAGAAGGTAGCGGCTAATCCAGTGCAAGTGATGATTAGCACAACGTTATTACTCAATGGCTCTTCGTAGAGATTAATAGTTAACAAAATAATCATAAAAGTTTATTCCACCTTGATTGTTGAGTATTTAATCTTGGTTAATCAAGACAATTGGTTTTATGTTCTTGGCGTTTATCTTATTAACTAACTGGCTAGCTATTTCTACCCAAATTTGTTTTCTGCTAGACACATAGCTAGATTATTGTGTCAGACAGCATTGTCTAGAGGTGGTTGCGACAATATCTGCCATCTCCATGCTGTCATTCAACGTGATTTTGCCACTCTCCTATCTAAGAAGTGGTGTCTATTTCTCGACTCTTTTGAAACAGGGTGGGTTCTCTGACTAACAGAATATGGCAGAGGCAGCATTGCACCAATCCCAGCAGAATTCTGAATTGAACAGTTTCCTCTTCCTGCTTCTTAGAATGTTTGCTCTTAGGATGCTTCCTCTAGGAACTTAGCTGTTATGTTGTAAGAATCCCACATCACGTGAAAAATCTACACATGAGTGTTCTTGTCAACAACCCCAGTTGAGCTACCAGTCAACAGGCAACATCAACTGTCAATTATGTAAGTGAGTTATCTTGAATTTGAAGGCCTTCGGCTAACCTTCTTATGGTGACCGACCCAGGCAACATCAAAATGCAACCACAAGAGACTCTACATGAAAATCATCCAGCTGAGTCTGGTCAACTTCCAGAACCATGAGACATAACAATTACTCCTTCTTTGAAGGCATTAAGATTTGGAGTGTTTTGTTATACAGTAAAAGATACTGAAACAGCTATATTCCCAACCTCTTTTGTGGTGCAATTATGACTCTGGCCATATGACTGTGTTCTGGCCATGGAATGTGTACTGAAGATGCTAAATGCTACTCTCCTACTTGGCCCAGAAAAAAATTTTCCATGTAATCCAATACCCTTTCTCTTTCTTTTTTCTGGAAGTTGATGCCTAGGATGACCCTGGAAACCACATGGTGACGAAGTCAGAGTCTAATTCAGCCTGGAGCCTTGAAGGATTACATAGAGCAGAGCTCCAACTGTCAGCACAAATGAGGCTTGGACTTGCTTGACCAAGCAATACATTTTTCTTGGGTTAAATAACTAGTGTTAGAGGGAGTATGTTAGAGCAGGTAGAGATATGTTAACTTATATAATGCTGTATTCCGGCATGTCCCTTAAGCTCTTAAACTCTTTAACTTCCTTGCCTGTAAAGTGGAGGTAACAGGCCTGACCCTCATGCATCACTGAGGTCCTATAGAGAAGAGATTCCATACTGGTTCTTAAGAGTCTTTTTTAACCTTAAAAGTAGAATAAAATAGCAATCATATTGATGATTATGTTTCTAGCTTTTGAAACAAAGTATTTTAAAAGGGCCACACATCAGTCATTATTGTGTGACTTAGGGAAGTAATATAGGCTTTTTGTGAGGATATAATAAGATTATAATGTATAGTTGGCCATAATTAGAACCTATTAGTCACTCAACATACATCCATTTACTTCTTCTTAAAAATAAATATGTTTCTGAAAAGAAAAGTTATTAACACCCATGATCCTAATAGCAGAAATCCTAGTTAACAATCAGCTTGAGGACTCATGATCTGAGAAATCCTCACTAGACTTCAGTTTTTCCTTATTTTGGCTTAATTCATTCTTTTTTATCAGTAGTGATTTGAGAATGAATGAATAGCAAGTTTGCTTCCTGTTTAACACTTATGTAAACTGAGGAAGAAAGAAAGAAAAAGATCCAATATTTTACTCTTCTCTTACCAAAATTAGTACTATATTCTTCTTCACCAATCAAACAAATAATTAACTATATAGAAACAGAAAAGTCAGGGAATTTCGGGAAGATGATTGTCATGAGAGTTGCATGGCTGCAGAGATCAACATTCCTCTGTCAAACAAAATCCGTAATCAAGAAAAGAATTCTAATTTGGGAAATGAACTCTAGATACAAACTGGAAAAAAGATTATGCGAAATAAAGACTTAGTTCAGAGGACGTATGCAGTTAAAGGAGACAGTTTTCAGATGAATAAAGAAATACTATGTTTGGGATTTCAAGAACTAATCAAGAGTTATTGGCACCCATTAAAATGACTGTGAGTTCATATCAATACTGTCTTAGCAATATGACAAATTTTCAAACTTATAAATAATTAACAACAATTTAAATGATCTTTATAAAGACTATAACCAATTAAAAATGCTATGGACCCTACATAATACCTTTGTTTTTTTTTTTTTGGTTTGAAGTGATGATGTATTGCCAGTAGTTTGTGACAACACCTCAATAAAACGTTTTAGCATTTTGTGTATAATTGGGGAAAGGAACACTTGCTCTTGATGTGTGGAGTCGTGTAGAAACTATTTCATATGTGTGGTCTCCTAAAATATTTTTAATTGGAAAGATATTTTACAAATTTAATATCTCTTCATCTCTGTTTCATAATTAACTCGAAAATGAAAGCCCATATGGCAGGTGAGCAAGATTTAATACAAATAGCTGACTAGCTTGCCAGAAATCGTGATGTTATAGTAAAAAGATTTGCACGTTACATAATTCATGATTTTTATGGAAGACATAGGGTTAGTCAGAAGAAGTGTTTTGAGTTTAGAGTCTAACCAAGATATACCATCACTTCAATAATGAATAATGCAGATAACATCTACCCTCCGTGAACTACAGGGAAGAGAAAGCAGCTATCTAAAACATCTCATTAGGAACAAAAACTAAACATGAACACCCAGTACTTTGATGGAGAATCCTGAAAGAAAGATATTGTTTTCTGTTTGCCATTAATTTGTAAAAACAAGTTTGCACGTTTTCTCAAGTCTTTCTCAAACTTAAAGCTAATTAGACAAAATGATCCTTTTCTTCCTCTTTTCAGATGAACTGATAAAATATTTTATCAGGAAGTTTTGTGCAAATGATGCAGACCATCAATATGATAAGACTTTACAAATAAATAAATAAAAACCCATGCCTCAGAAAGACACAATGAGCTCAACTCATTATAGTTCCATTCTGAGCGCAACGCTGGGGTTTGCATGGTGTCAGCATTTCCACCACTCTTGCTTCTGTTGATTACACAAATGAATTACAGAGATTCATTTTAGATTCCAACTCAAACTTAAACAAATAAAGTACACTTTTTACCATCAGCTTTTTGGAAAATTGAAAGTATAAAGCATTCTCTTATAATAAATTTGAGAAAGTGTGATTCCTCAGACCGAAAAAGAAAGGGTTTTTCCTCCTCTTCTATGGCCTCAAGAAGACAAAACTTATCATTTAGCTATAGTCTTATTTTATTCATTTTGCAAAATTTCTTAGTGTTTAAAAATATTTATGTATGTATAAAGAAGCAATTTAAAATGGCACATAGAGTGGCTGTCCAAAAATCTCTGTTTACATTGTTTGGATATGGTTTAAAAATCCAGAGATTACAGAAAGATATGAAAAGAATAAAAAACTGTCTTCCTCACCCCATATCTTTCCAAAAAGGTAATACTACTACCAACATACCATGTTCATCTTTTCAGAAGAGTTTTTACATATACATAAAAGAAATCATACAAGATGCACTATTGCACATTTTGCCTTTTTTCATTTAAGTGCATATTATTTCCATCTTTCTCTACCAGCATATATATGTCTACAAGATTCTTTTCAATGGCTACAGCTACATAATATTCTGTTGGGTGGATATGACAAAATTAATTAATAAGTACTACGTAGATGGATAACGTATGTGGTTTATGCTTCTTTTGTTATTATAAACAATGATTCCTTGACCAAAGTTATATAGATATTATACTACCTCCTAACTAGGAGGTGAACTCGTCACTTAGTTACATGCATTGTGTTAAAGGACTTTATATTCCTAGTTAACCTCTTTCTCATCAGTCTCAAGAATTATTCCTGTTTCATAGATGAAGTTCAATAAATGTTACATGTTGGTAGTAAATACACTTATATAATTTGTGTGAACACTAGTGGAGCAAATTTCCAGTAGTGGGATTTATATCAGTTGGTATATGCATCTTTAATTTTGATAGATATTGCCAAATTTTCCTCTAAATAGTTGGCACAAATACTAGTTGAAATTATGTATTTCTCCACTGTTTCACAAGCTCTGAATGTTATCAAACATTTACATGTTTCTGCATCTATTTGGTAAAAAAAATAAAATAATAAAAATAATATCTAATTTTCATTTGCATTCCTTCAATTATAACTGAGATGGAAATTTTTTCTAAAGCTTACTGAGCATTTGTAATTCTTTTTTATTCAACTTGTCTGTTTCTCTGAGAAGCTACTTTTCTTCTTACTTTTTATGAATCCATTATAAATTAAAGAAATCAGCTTTTTGTCAACCATTTTCTTCATGAGTTGTTTTTTTCTGTGCTTCTCATTCTAATATTTATATGTTTTATCCTCCACACAGAGTACGTTATATAAATTTAATTTTTCTCCTACAAATTTCAGTTTTGTGAAACATATACTTATTGACTGCCTTTACATGACAGGTACTCTTCTCAGTGCTTAGGACATATCACTGAGCAAAACAAAGATGCCCATCCTTGTGGGAAAATATTTATTATGTCAAGAAATATGTGTGTTGATATCAGGTATAACATGGGAAATCCAGCTTAATTTTTCCCCAAAATTGAGCAGTCTGTATTTCAAAAAAATCTACTAAATTATTTCCATTAAATAGAAATATGCTTTTTATCATAAATTAAATGTATTTTGATCTATTTATAGCTCCCTACTCTGTCTCAATTTCATTTTCAGTGATATGAAACCTAGTAGATTCAAAATACATTTTAATATATGGCAGTGCTAGTCTTCCCTAATTGTGAATTTTTTTTTCAAGATTTTCTATCTACATTTATATTTGTCATCTAAATCTCAGTATTATTTTTTTCATTTCCCCAAAACATACGAAAAGCAATTCGCTATTTTTATTACTATCACAGTGGAAGGACAAATTAATTTTGAGAGAATTACCTCCTGTTTCTAACTTGACTTTTTAACCAAAAACAGATTATCGCTTTCTGATTATTCAAAGGTATCTATTTTCCTCATTAGTTTTTTAAAGTTTTATTTAAATATGTACTGGACATATTTAAGCAGGGCTAATTCTTAATTACATTGAATTAAATTTTACCTTTTTATTTTATTTCCCCTATCTTTTCTCCCTGGTTATTACATATTTATGTAGGAAAACCGTTGATGTTTGTATTTCACATTACAAGAAGATGTATTAGTTTCCTAGGGCTACTGTAAACAAATTACCAAAAACCGGTAGTTTAAAACAACAAAAATTTATTCTCTCTCAATTCAGGAGACCAGAACATCAAAATATGGTGTCAGTAGGGTTGCTTCCTTCTGAAAGCTCTAAGGGAGGATCTATTTCTTACTTTTCTCCTAGTTTCTGGTACTTGCTGGCAATCCTTGGCATTCCTTGGCTTGTGGTTGCATCACTCCAATCTCTGACTCAGTTATCATATGGCCTCTGTGTCTTCACATGACCTCTTATATGACAGCAGTTATGGGATTATGACCCACCCTAATCCAGTATGACTCATCTTAACTTAACTAATTACATCTTAAAAATCCCTATTTCCAAATAAGGTCACGTTCTGAGGTCCCAGGTGGGCAAGAATTTTGGAGGGGCCCTATTCAACCTAGTACATCAGGCATTTTACTGAAGTTTCTCTTTATTTCTTATAGTTTTTCAATTTCTTCTCTTAGGTTTTCTGGATATACAGTCATATAAGCAAAAAAAAAATTGTAATTTCACTTACTGATTTTTAGTATTTATGTCCCTTATTTGCATAGAGTAGAATTTCCAGAAGATTGTAAAACATAAGTAGGTACAGTAAACATCCATGTCTATTTCCTATTTTAATTGAAGCTTTATATGTATCTTTTTGGTGAAATTTGGGAGAAAATAAAGTTGAATTTTCTGTTTGCTTCATATCAAGACATATTCCAGAGGTCGAGTATTTTTCCACAAGAACAGGCATCTCTGTTTTGTTCAGTGGTGTGTCCCAAATGCCAAGAAGAATGCCTAGAATGTAGCAAGCACTCAATATTTGTGTTTCATAAAGTTTTCGTTGAAGTTTTAAAATTTCTTTGTTTTACCATTAAGTTTGATACTGGCTTCTTGATTAACTAGGATATGTATTGTTGGGCGTGCATAAATATATCCGTATATTTTTGTCTGTAAATGAAGTGCATACATAAGCATATTGTTTATATTTTATACGTATTATATGCATGTATGTACGTACATATATACTGTGCATATAACTATCTGTGCATCTACACATGTATGTATGTGTATGTATACATATATCTATAAATATATGTGTATATGTACATATAGAACATAGAGGCCTAATCAAATGTATATGCACATAATAGTGTATTTATGGGTATAGCTCTGTGTATGTATATAATATTTACATATATATTGATTGTGTATCTGTGTACATGTATGTATACATCTGCACACACATAAATATATTTTATTTATTACACACTCATTATGTTCTTTAATCAAAAATTACTATATTTTTCTAATGTTATTAATCAATTGAGCTACATACATGCATTTTTCTTCTTTAACATTTAATTTTGGGTATCATGAACATAAATTTCCTAATGGTAGACCATCCTTGAACTCCAAGAATGAATCTCTTTTGATGGTAGTATATTATTTTATAATATGTTACTGAATTAAATTAAACTTCATTTAATTTAATATTTTACTTAGGATTTTATAAGTGAGGTTACATTAGAATATTACTGTATTTGTATGTTTGCAAATGTGTGTAAGTGTGGTGTGTGTGTATACTGCCCGTCAGGTGTTACTATCTTTATTATGTTAACATAAATAATTTCTAACATGACTAGGTATATTTAGCTTAGAAAATAAAGTAAAGCTTTGATTTACATTGCAGAATCATTCAAGGAAAAGATGGTTCTTTAAAATTGGCTGATAGTTCAAGACACAAATTGGAGTAGGGATAAATAGAAAGGGAGATATGGTTAGAAAAGGCAAGGACAGGCATCCAGTTCCAAGAAATATAGCATAAATAAATTATGGAATACATTCAGATATAAATGAGAAACCCAGTTTTTCTAAAACATGGTGTATTTATGGAAGAATAGTGGAAATTATATGAGAAAACTAGATTCATGCCATAACGTGGACATCACTGAATGCCAGGCTATAATCTTAGCCTTATGGGTAAGTAGAGGTTATCGAAACTTTGGGTAGAGGCCATGCAGTTCAGTTGAGATTGAAATATACTAACCTCACTCTAATATATACAGATAGCTCTACTCTCAAAAAGACATAAGAGACACTAGGAGGATAAAACAGTCTTCATAAGTCAGTTAATATCTGTGAGGATCAACTCTAGAAAATATTATAAATTGGCACAGTTTAGCAATTTGGATTTTAATTTAGTTCATGAGAAGGATATCACTCTCATTACAGTCATGGAGAATGCTAAAACATACAACTTATCTGTCAAGATCCTCAAATAGAGAATGGTTGAGATTACGATGAGGGTTGTTGTAGGTGCCACTTATGCACAGATCTTGTATTTCCTTTAACACTGAAAATTTAATCAATGTTATACAATTTCAATGGTATAAAAATTTCTTATTATTAACTAATTAAGATTACTTATTGTGTCACTATTCTTAGCACAGTGCTTAGCAGACTGTATGTGCTTGGTAAAGCTCTGTTGCAGAAGGAATAGAGTAAGATGATTCTTTTCTTTCCTGTTGACTTCATTTTTTTTCCCATTTCTAACAAGATCCAAATAAACAATATCAGTTGAGAACTCTTAGGAGCATAAAGTGGCCACAGACTCTGTGTGGCACTCAGGGTATGCTTTTTGTTATATATCAATATTTCTGTAAAAATACAGAATAGTTTTCAAATTGTTGCATTGGTTTTATAAATCTCAAAAATAGAACAAAACAAAACTATCTACACCAATACAGGACAGAAATCTGCAAACCACTGAAGTTCTAAAGTCGATCAAGAATGTACAACTCGTAGCAAAAATATATGGAAGGTACCTACTTTGTCACAAGGAAGTCAACCAGTGGGGAGAGGTGATTCTGACTTTACTCTAATCTTTCTAATCAAGCTTTCTTGCAGATGCAACAAAATCCTTCACATGACGTATACACCTGATATGGCACACATTTGCTTCTCCAGCATTTTCTCATCTCACTCCCCCCATCAGTCTGAATTCCAACTATAATATTCTTTTGGTTCCCTAAATGTCTACTACCCGCTGCATGCATACAACATGTTCCTCCTCCGTAGCGGACTCTTCTCTCTGCCTACCCTTCTCTCAATTCTTTCTGACTACCTAATTCACCAGATTCAGTTTCCATTTATACTTCATCAAAAAGACATCCCTGACATTCCAAAATAAATATATCTCCTATTAGTCACTTTCATAATAAATATATCTCCTATTAGTCACTTTCATACTACCATACACATTTGAAAGTAGACTTTATTGAGATATAATTTACATTCAATAAAATTAACCCACTTTAAGGGTATAATTCTGTGAGTTTTGACAGATTTATACACCTGCGTGACGACCTATGAATCAACGTGTAGAACATTTCCATCACCCCAGAAAGTTTCCTTGTGCTGATTTTCAGTGAATGCCACTACCCCTGCCCCAGGAGACCAGGAGTTTGCATTGTCGCACTGTAGATTAGAATTTTATCTTCTAATATTTCATACAAAGATTTCCTATTTTGTGTCTGACTTTTTTAACATTTTTTGCAATTCCTCCATGTTGCTATGTGTATCAGCAATCCATTCCTTACTAATGCTAAGTGTTCCATTTTTTTGATATGCCACAATTCATGTGTTCATTTGCTAACCGAGGAACATTTACGTCGTTTTCAATTTTTCCATATTAGTAATAAAGTTGCTAGAAATATTCATGCATAAATCTATGTGTGGACATAGGTTTTCATTTCTCTTGGGAAAATTAAGATTGATGGGTCCATATGTTATAAGAATCTTTCAAAGTATAAGAAAATGTCAAAGTGTTTTCCAAAGTTGTTGCACGATTTTACATTCTTACCGGCAATATATGACAGGTCCAGTTGATACCGTATACTTTTTTATTATAGGAATTGGCATAATCTATAACTATATACCCACATGATTGTGTATAATTTTATAAAAGAAGAGGAATGATCTATTTTTTATTTAGCCTAGCACAATCCCAGAGATTTCATAGGAATACAATAATTACTTGTTAATATAGAATAAATTGAACCTAAATATTGAGTTAAAAGTTAATGTGATAATCTTTCCAGGTTTAAAAAGTAAGAATAATCTAATCTCTTAAGTTTAGTGTTTTACACAGCTAGTAACTGAAAAAGCCAGGTCTTGCCTAAACTACAATTTTTTTTATTTTTATTTTTTTTTTTTTTTTGCTGAGGAAGATTTGCCCTGAGCTAACATCTGTTGCTACTGTTCCTCTGTTTTGTATGTGGGTCACCACCACAGCATGGCCACTGATAGACGAATGGTGTAGGTCCTCACCTGGAAATTGAACCTGGGCCGCTGCAGTGGAGCGCTCTGAACTTAACCACTTGGCCACCCGGCCTGGCCCTAAACTGCATTTCTAAGTCAAGTTTGTGGCTTTAAATGCTAATCTGAGGATACTTGGTTGTATATTCAGTGTACAGAGTATTGTTTGTACAGCACACCCTGCATTTTCTTTTGGCCATAACACGTACTTCCAAACGTAAAAATAACCATAATCAACAAAGGTGTGGATTTTAAAATTGGAAAATTATATGAATATTTGGAGATAATAAATTCAATCCATAAGACTACCAGCTAAAGTACCTTGAAATGCTAATGATTATGCCATTCTTAGAGGAAATTTCACCAGTAACAATAATAAATTCACTAATTGAACTACTACTTTATACCAAAATATGAGAGGTACATGTAAAACAGCTAAATAGTGATTTTAGAACCATCACTCCACTGAAAGTCTCCTTAGTTTAACTGTCTTTTCTCTAAAAATCAGTTTTTCTTAGGGGAGAAAAAGAGCAAATGTTTATTGAATAGAATTGTGTTTTACATGATGTTTTTTATACCCATGGCAACACCGAACAATTCAAGAAGTGACATACTGAATAAAAATAGCCATGATTGTCTGCTTGGCCACAGGACAGAAACAGCATTAGACATTGTAAGAAATGTGTGTGAGGAGACGGAGCACTCTAAGAATGCTTAAATCATTAATAATGCCATCAGGAGCTGCTTTGCTAAGCGTGTGGCATGACACAGGTATTACTCACATTATTTCTTTATGTACCATGAGATCTTCAACGTCTGCTTAGAGAATCGTTGTAAACTATCATCAATTTACTGGCATATATTAAGGCTGGTTCTTGAAACAATGCAGAATTTTTATTCCCCTTTACACTGAAATTGCTAATAGACATGTATTCCTGGCTTAATATGAGCCCCTCAAAGGAAAAAAAAAAAACTCCAAAAGAATGTCAACTTTCTTGGTAATTTCTTTCGTGTGTGTGTGTGTGTGTGTTTGTGTAATGTTTGCTACCTTTTTAACTAATGATTTTGAAGAGAACTGTTATCTTAAAAATTTTACACTATTAGCACAAAGGATATTCAGTGTGTTAAATGCTTTTAGTATACATGTTGAAGAGATTAGCCTGATTGATAAAAGTGATAACATTTGAGAGCGTATATAAATTTCCCAAATATTAGGAATTGATAGTCAGTTGGTAACCTGTGGATCTTTACATATAATTCAAAAAATTTTTGTATACCTATTGTTTAGATTGAGGGGTCTATGTCTATACAGAGAAAGAAGAAAATGTATCTACTAGTTATTTTTTAAATTTGCTTTTCTCCCCCAAGAGATTCCTTTTCTCATCTTTAGGAACAGAAAATCAGACGAAAAACAGCCATTGGGTAAAATCTGAACACCTAAATTTCTGAGTATGTCAATTCCTACACAAACTCTATGGAAAATTGTAAATTCAGGATAAAGGTTATGAAAGGGTAAACAGGTTTTATCTTCATGTAATTTTATATGCTAATATTGAGGTATACCAAAGAGATATTTTCATTTGAAGATGGATTTTTTTGTGCCTTGCCGTTCAATTGTCTTCAGCAAGTACAAAAGAAAAATACTTTGTAGTTATAGGATAGTTAAGGGACTAGAGAAGTGTAGGTAAACAGGACTGAGGCATGTAGGAGATGTAAAAGGAAAGGGGCTTGAAGTAGTCTGGAGAAAAAAAGAGGAGAGTGCCCAAGTTCAAGTTGTGGTGCTGGTGGTGATGTGGCATTTTCCAATAAAGTTCCAGTAGCCTACACATTTAGTGCATCTTCTACTATAAAGATCCATGTACTGAGACACATTACCATTGACAACAGTGTTGCGTTTAACTGTGTATTTTTAAAGGCCATGAGTTAATTTCTCAGGCATTTTCTCTTTCAAAGTGTTGTTAAATAGTATTTTGTCTTGTTTTGTTTTCAGATATTGAGGTTAGATCTAACCCAGTTTTTTACATATGAAAGATCAATTTCATGACTAACATATTGTCCTTTTAACAAATTCTGAAGTTGTTTTTGAAAGTTTTAGCACAATACCTTTTACTTCAGTAGCAATTTATTTTCTGGGTAAGATGATCTTTCTGGCCACGTTTTAGGAGAGATATCCTAGTAAACTCTAGAACACATTCTTAGTTTTACATCTAATGTAATGGTCTACCAGCAAAAATTTAACAGTGTTTGGGACAGAGTAGAAGAAGAAACATTTTTGAGCCAGGAGAACTTTAAAGTCAAATCAAGTAAGATTCTTAAGGGCAGAGATTTTGTATGAATCAAATGGCTGGTAAATGAAGACACCAAATAAATACTACCAACTGAATGGTGATGAGACTGATACATAAAAAAATAGACTCACCTAACTGTTTATAATTTAAATTCTCTTAGATATTTTCTCTTTGTTTGCAATGTTATTTCTTATATTGCAGCATATTTCTCTCATTTCTTTATTTACTTAACAAAACTAAGCAACTGCACTATAAATTATTCCCATTTGCAATTCAGTGAATATATCCTTTGTATTGCTTACCCTTAAGCCCTGGTAAATTCCTAAGTATATGGATTTTTCTGTTTTTTATGTTGCGTTTCCCAGATGCATTAACTATATGCTTAAATGAGCACACATATAAGAAATATTTCTTGATTAAAAAACCAGCATTTGATTTTTAGAAAGAATTGGAAAATAACCTCTCAATGGCTCAAGCCATGCTGTCAAACAAGAGAAGTTAATCAATTCTGGATTTGGCATCCCACCGTTTTCTTTCCTCATTGAGTTTCTCCTTGAGCTCTGAAATTATTTCAATTCAGTAATAAGAATTTATTTAAATACTACTACACGTCTTGTAGTATACAGGAAGATAGCATGAAGGTACATCGTGAAGAAATATTACAACCCAGCTACACAAAAAGCAGACCATCTACATAAAAATATAACTTTCTCAGAGGTTTCCTTACCTCTCACTTCAGTCTTTCTGAGCTTTCTTATTCATCACTGCCAGAAGAGATTTCTTAAAACAAAGCTTCCATTACAACTCCCTGTCCAAAGATCTTCAAGGTTTGTATTGAGCATTAATCCAATTAACTGTAGGTATCTCCATTGGGAATTAAAACGTTCAACAATATGATCCAACATATTTTCCATGCAATTTTCCTTTCTTCCTCATATGTAATCTACAATATAGCTAAAATAGGATTTCCTTATTTTTACAAAATTCTAAGCAAAATTTCCCTTCTCTGTTTGGTTCTTATGTTTCTTTTTTTTTCTCCATGCCTTCTGTTTCTGTCTGTAAAAACCTACTGTAAAAACCCTACCCAATCTTTCAAAGCTCTTCAAATATCATGCTTTTTTTGAAGTCTCTTTCTGCTTCCTGAAATGAATATACTATTTATTTAATCTGACCTCCAATATTCCTTTTTCCTTTTCTTGTAGCCATATTTTTCTTTTTGTGAAATTATTTTATCGCCCATACTAGATTGCATTCTCTTTTCTAGAGCATGGGAGATCAAATATTGATTCTTGTACTTGAATTAAGCAATTAATGAGATAAAGTATTAAATCTAATTATCCAATTAAAGGTCCACTAAGTAAAAGACACGATTACTAAAAGAAAATTAAGATTCCCTCAAGATAAAATTGTCATATAAAAAGTATCCTCTCACATGATTCTTCAGCCATGTGTAAAATTTTAATTGTTGGAAAGTTGTAAAGGTATATTTCAGTAAGTTAAAAACTATGTATACAAAATTGTGAAGAAGAAAATCAGAAGGCAAATTCGTGCAACAATGAGGACAGTGATTCTATTTGAAAGGAAGGGACGAAATGGGCAATTATCACATATTTTCTGAGCAGTGTGTCCGATTTGTTACATCGCTGTGTTGAATTTAATTGTCTTCGGGAGCAAAGGATTTGCATAGGAGCGGACAAAGATGTAACACTGCCAGACTAGAAAGGTTGGTTTGGAGGAGACGATGCCATGATGTGCTGGCTGATGGACAAAATGATTTATTTCTATATCACATAAAAGAGGTTTGGAGATAAGGCTTCTAGGTTAGGGTGGGTAGACAAAATTGTGAAAGGTTTAGTCTTCTTTTTTTAGGCTGCTCCACACTCTTTAGATTCTAAATCATGATCCAGTGTGGCTGCCAGAAATCCAACCATCACGTGCATATTATAGCCAATATCAAAGAGGAAGTGATGAGGCATGGTATGATCTCTCCTTTGAAAGAAATGTCTTAGAAATATGTCAAGACATTTCTGATTAAATCCCATTGGCTATGTCCAATGGGATAATAAGCGCTATGTCCTCTCCCAATCAAAAGGAAATTGACATATGTTTTTATTCTATGTTGTCATGTGCCTAACTAAAAATCAGGAATTTTCTTTCTATGGAAAGAGTGAGTGTATATTAAGGAATATCTTACAGTTTGTCAGAAAAAGCCATTGGATTTTATAAGAAGATATCTTTTGAGATCTTTGAGAGTATATTTTTAGTAGAATGATGAAAAAAAATTGTGGAGGTATTACAGAGGGAATAATTAGGAAAGTGAGATATCACATTCTCAATCAAAGAAGACATTTGCCTATGAAAGAAAAACAAGAACTAGGATGATTTCTAGGGAGGGCCCCAAGGTTAAGAGAAGGGAAGAGGACTTTGCACTTTTGAAGGAAGCGTGGTTGGAGCTATGAGGTACAGTTGGGAACTTGGCATGGGAGAAGATCTGAGAAATAGCTCCTCTAGGTGAGTTTGAAAAGACATACGTACAGACTAAAGCACATTGAAAAGAGGAGGGTGATAGTTTGGTAGACTCTATCAGATAGCCAATACATTCTCAGTTTAACAACAGCACAAGCCCCATGCATTATAAGTGAGGAGAAAGGAAAGTAGAATGATCGAGGTTGTGAATGGATAATGTTTGAAATACAATACAGGAATTGAGTTAAGTAGCTCTCTAAATAAAAACAAATTATGAAGCATGCTTCTGAATTACCCAGCTGTGCTGGGTAAGAATTGCTTCATTTAGTCTTTGAAGGAAACTCACATGTCCATTAAGAGAATACTTTATCAAAGATTTTACCTGATTTGGGTTGCCTGGATATTGCACAACTTAGAGCAATAAGCTCTCTTAGTAGTCAAAGTAAAGATGTATATTTTACAAAACTGCAATTGGATTCATACAGGCACTGTTGTTGTTTAATTACGGATTTCTCAAAAAAATTTTCTCTCCTTGAAAATCTTGCTGTCAGAGACAAATTCTTAGCTGGTTTTACAATGTAATGTTGGCCTCCCAAGCAGAAAGCTAGTTACAAGAAGTGTTGAAAATTCACCACTAGCTTTTTCAGTGAAACTATAAATAACAGCTACATTGTGCCTTGGGAAAACAAGCATGGGCTCAAAACTTTTAATTAAAAGTTATTTTTTTCCCTTGAACTGCTGTGTAAGTCGCCTATAAGCTAAACCTCATAACTTATGTTTTATCCTTAGCAGACAAGGAGGAAGGTAATTGGTTTGTTTGACTGTGTATCCATCCTCAAAATAACAACACAATATATGTTTTGAGAGAGGGTGAGAAATCTTCTAAAAGATAGGTGACTACATGCCTATTTGATTAATTTTTAAATGAGGTTAAAGGTCCAGTTTTTAACTAACATTTTCCCAATTTTTATGTTTTCTAATCACTCGTTAATTGTTTATAGAACAGGAATCTGATTTACTGTAATGTATACTGTTTTACTGCAGGCATTAACACATGATCTATCCCAAACAGGGTGAGTATAGCATTTAAATCAAAAGACGTATTTTATTTTATAGTTAGTCAAAAACACCTGAGAAAGAGCTGTTCCGTTTTGAAAGGTACATAAGTGAATAAATCACCTCCTCCACTTAAAAATCAAATTGTGGGGCCGGCCCCGGGGTGTAGCGGTTAAGTGCACGCGCTCCACTGCTGGCCGCCCGGGGTTCGGATCCTGGGTGCCGCATCGAGGTACAGCTTGTCAAGCCATGCGGTGATAGCATCCCATATAAAGTGGAAGAAGATGGGCACGGATGTTAGCCCAGGGCCAATCTTCCTCAGCAAAAAGAGGAGGATTGGCATGGATGTTAGCTCAGGGCTGATCTTCCTCACACACACACAAAAAAATCAAATTGTCACTGGAATGTCTTATTTCTCTGATTCGCAGTTTATCATTAGAAAAAAAAAATTCAACAAGGGAACAGAGTATTTGTGTAAAAGGGATGGAAGAGAAAGACAAAGGGAAATACAATTATAGTTACAAAACCCCAAGCACTATGGCTTGTTTCTTTGGGTTATCTTTTCGCTTATCCCTCTCCCGCTTACGTCCAATGAATCTAGTGGAAAAAACGTCCCTTGATTCCTTTAGTATGTTTTTCTTTTGAATTTAATAAAATTAAATTCACTCTATATATTTCTGCCCCAAATCCCAGCAAATCTAATCAAAAAGAATCCATTCACTAAAGGAGATGGGAGCAAATATCTGGCTTTCTTAGGGCTCAGATAACAAGAGGTAGTCAGCACAATACATCATATAACCACTGAAGGCTCATTTAGAATGAATTTGGAGGAATTGACCCAGAGGAAGAAGGCAGCTGTGCGTGGAAGAGACGGGAGTCTAGACTCTTTGGAAACAGCAAGATGAGGTGAAGGGAAGTAACCCAGAGACTTTTGTTTGGAGTGTGCTCTGCGGTCTTTGAAGTGCCATTACCTTGTTATAGAACTAACTGCTCCATTTTCTAATTTCTTTTGTTGCTGTAGAGATTTATGTTAGAAAGTGGATGAGGGACTTGTGGTAGTTTTTAGATAGGCAGCTTGGCAATTGCTAAGAAAAAGAGAAGAAATCAAGAGGATAATCTTTTTACATTATTTTGGAACTCTGAAAAGAACTGGGTTTGGGTACCTTAATGAATTAAAAGTAAGTAACAATTGCAGAATGCATTATTCGTTTATAGCAAATACCACATTGAATTGTAATTATTTACTTAAATTTGTCTTTCTCATTTAGACTCTTAGATCTTCAGAGAAAATAATGTGCTTTTTTCAATTTTTTTTTTTTATCCCCAGCATGATATAAAAATGCTTGGGAAAAATGTGTAATAAACCAACGCAGCTGTGTTTACCATGTTTTCTTCTGCTTTTTGTTTTTTGTTTTTTTTTCCTGTAGGCTCTTTCTCCTGTAATTCACTATTGCTAACTAGATTATTCACTTCTGGTAAATTTAACTATAAGTGTCATTGTATAAGAGAGAAATTAACAAATATTTAATGTATACAGTAGGGGTGAAAGAATGAGAATGGATGTAAAAACTGCTTCTTTTGAGAAAACAGTATACAAATGAGTCCAGGTCAATGCAGTAGCAGGACATGAGTGGTCTTCAAATCCTTGAAGGGCTGCGTTATGGAGGAGCACAGAGTCTGCCCCTTTTGGCAAAAGACACAAGAACACCGAGTTCAGACCAATGTCACACTTAGTTGTTCAGATATGGAACAGTTGCCTTTTAAGGGGTGAGATTAATGTCTCTGGTGGACTGAAATGGCAACTGGAATGTCCTTTTAAGGAATTCTCAAAAGCATGTCCTCCTGGAATGGGCAAAAGAGTTTGTTGATTCTCAAACCCATTCCTCTTATGTATAACAGTTACCTCATCACTTGTCCATCTGCTAGTCACCTCATGGTAATACATGCGAGCATCTCTAACATAGACATATATCAAGCTATAGGCATTCACTCAATATGGATTTTTGGCAATTACTGTGCTAGTTCTTGGGGAACACAAAGATTAGTAAAGATACTTTTTCCCTCTGGATAGTCATGATTTACAGAGGGATACAAGGTAAACAACACAATTTATGATGTAATGAGTACCATGTAAATAATCTACTCCTCCTTTTTTCTCTTCTGAATACCATGTCTGCCAAAAATATTGTTGTTTTGTGAATATAGATGGAGAATGTACATATCTGTTTTTTGCAGTCCTCCTGTGTTTTTCTATGGTCTATTCCTAGGAAAGAAAACTCTTGTTAGAATTTTGTTGTAAAGAAGGACTTTTGACTAATCAGACAATATGGGCATGGTTATATAAAGAATCAGAGTCCACTTCCACACAGAATCAATGAGTTTTCTGGAATCTAACTTTGATGTGTAGCAATGGAAGGTCACTCAACCAAGACAGGGAAAAGACGTGGCAAAATTAGGCAACAAAATCAATACACATTTATTTGATGAGTGTTACCTTCTTTCTGTAGAAAAGCCAAATATATATGTTATTTCCCTACTATTCTAACACAACCTTGGTGTTCTGGAGTTCAGTATTTCCCACGATACGTTAATACATTCTTCAGTGTGCAAAACTCTCTCCCAATGTCTAGACTTTGCACCCATAATTCTGTGTTTAGAAGCTCTACCCCTGCCACCCTTCCCCAGCTTTTTGCTGATCCAACTCATGTAGATCTTAGCCCTGCCTGTCCCGCATAAATTAAGCCCATACCAGTTATATAGTTTCACAGCTGCAGATATTGTTTTTTTTACCATGATTTGCAAATATATATATGTACATATTTACAATGGGTTATATTCATTTCTAATTAAGTTATTAATTAATGTTTCTCTGCTTCATTGTATTCTAGACTCTTTTAGTCAGAGCTTCTAACCTTTTTGTTTGCTTTTATGGTCCCAAACCTCAGGAGAACATTTGGCAAACAGATTTTCAGAGGCTGAAAGGAAGTTTTAAAGCTTACTCAGGACTAGTTTTATTAGCATAGAGTGAAACTTAGAAGCTGGCCAGCTCTCCATCCAACAATAGCCAGGTTTTTCATTTATTGATTATTGCCTAAAAGTAGAGTTATTTTCCTAACCTTCTTTAAAGAATAATTCTATTCCCTTCCAAAACAGAGTTCCATAAATAGGCAAATGAATAGATTGTTTTTAATGCTTTTCTATACTGGTTATACTTATCAGATTTACAAATATGACAGGTACCCTAGTGTTATTTGTTTAGATGGAATGAATGTTTTGTTGTTTTAGGGGAATTGTTAACCATAAATTTAATTTAATTAGCTATTGATATACAATATATGCAAAGAAAAGGAGCTTCTGCCAATCACACTAATTTCTATTTTGAATGAAAAATTGCTCAATTCAATGTTTAGCAGATTAATCATATAATAAGTGATAGAAAGATATATGTCTATTTTCAGTTTTATCTTGAAAACTCCATTACATTAGCAGTTATTAATACTCCATTTGATAGCTAAATAAAAGCAAATTCATTACAGGTAAACCGACTTCTCTCATAAGCACTGTTAGCATTATTCATTTCAGTTACACAGACGTATTTTCTCATCTGTAAAAAGAGGTGCTGCGACTAATGAGCGCTAGCTTCTTGCCTGGTTTATCATTCTATGATACCACAAATCTCAGTAAGTGAATTTTATGTTTCATCTACATACTAAGAAGATCATATCAGAAGAATAACATTCTAGATAATTGTATTCATCGGCTATTTAAAGCTCAGTTAAAGAGAGCGAGGATAAATGATGAAGAGTCAACTCCTACAACTTCTATGTGTTAGTAAGTAGAGACAGAAAATTAAATTCTTTTTTTTTTTTTTTAATTTTATTTGTTTGTTTTTCCGCCAAAGCCCCAGTAGACAGTTGTGTGTCATAGTTGCACAGCCTTCTAGTTGCTGTATGTGGGACGCGGCCTCAGCATGGCTGGAGAAGCAGTGTGTCGGTGCGCGCCTGGGATCCGAACCCGGGCTGCCAGCAGCGGAGCGCGCGCACTTAACCGCCAAGCCACGGGGCCGGCCCAGAAAATTAAATTCTTAATTAAACAATAAAACATTAACATTTTACTGTAAAATGTGACCCCTTTCAAATATAGATTCTCTGCACGTCCTTTGAATAGCTTTTATAAAGTTTGTTAACTTATGATTGCAAGATCTATCATTCCTTCTCACTGAGTATCGCAAGGTCTTCTCACCCCGATCTGAGTGAGGATCCTCCTCCTCTATTGCCCACAAGGCAATTCTTGGAGGGAGATTTGATTTACAATGAAGTATAACAAAGCCTATTATGTCTTTGTATTAAGTATCTGGAGTGTGGGCATCATCCAGCGACCAGTTTGTGGACACTCCCCTCCTTCCTTCTTGAGCTGCAGATGTTAAGAAACAAATAAAGGGTGGTTTAGAAATCTAGATCTGTGGTCTTATTTGCCTTCATATACTCTAAATGTCTTCTATTTTACTTTCATTTATAAAGATAAGTTGATTGGGCCAGGTAATAAACTTCACTTAATGAAGGTAATAACTCATTCATCTCAAAGAGTGTTGATAAAATTGTCATGTTGCAAATTAATGTCTTATTATTTCATAACTTCTGGCTTCAAATTCTTTGGAATTGGCACTGCAATTATTCTTTTTCATGTATGTTATGAAATCATTAATATTGTCCTTCAAAAGTCTAGGCAATATATATTATCTCTCTGACTTTTTCAGGTCCCAGATACTATATTCTTCCCAAGTAAATAGATGTTCTGCAATCTTCCTTTATTTTAGGAAAATAATTTAAATATTTAGAAGGGGAACAATTTTGATCACTTTGACATTTTAGTCATAAAACTTTAGAAACAAAATATGAAATACTATAATATCTCCAGTCCTGATAACTTTGAAAATTTTCTAATAAAGAAAATCTAACAATATAGGCTGGCTTTAATTTCTAAAAATCTGCCTCTTTTGGTGTTTTTTAAGAGATTTTCTTGAGAAAAACTGCAAATAAATTCAAAAGAATTTGTATTGCTAATATTGTCTGACACTGAATCAAGAAAAATTAACATATGTCAATCAGATATGGAAATATTTTTTTACAGACTTATCAGCTGGAAGTTGTGCTTCTTGACCAAAAAATAGTTCTAAATGTTGAGAGAAGAAAATATTGAAAAATCCTATTTCATTCGGTTCTCCCTCAATGACCTAGCACACTCTAATCATATTTCTCCTAAATCATTTCTTGCCCCCAATTCATGTCAGTCTATTATTCACATAAAGGCAATATGATTGTATTTTCATTATTTTTTAGTATCATTAATGACAAAAACATGTTATGTGTTAACAACATATTCCTCAAAATTAAAGGTTACATCAGTTTTGGATACATATTGTAATATTTTATCCAAAGTTTATGTTGCAACCTCTTCATATGTTTAAGATGTAATTATGTAACAATCTAATAGAGAATGTTGGCACGTATACATTTGTGTGGGCTTACTAATAGCATGATGAGGTCTGTAAAAGTAAAGGATATTTGTTTAAATTGTGATACACTTTTACCAAGGTTATTGATTAAAGTGAAATCAAAAAGCGACAGTAATCTCTTACATGATGTACTTCCCAGAATAAGAAAGAAGAAGAGCAAATTAGTCTTCCTAACCTCCAATAAAATTCAGGCAAGAGTGATTTCATCTAAAATTTTCAGAGGCAAGATTTTTCATAGAAGTTCAATTACAATATTGTCATTTTCTTGTACTGCATATTATATTTACAAAATAAATATTATGAATATTTCAAATAAAACATAAGCGGTAATATAATTTATATGCAACATTGTATTTTACTTGCAAAACTGTCAGACACTTTCACTATGGCTATGAAATATATCTAATGAATTTCCTTTGTATTATTTACAGTTCATGATAAAAATGAAAGATGGTTATTTGATTATATTTTAGTGCTAAAATGAATGACTGTTAAACCAAAATTTTTATGCATAAGAGAATCAGGTCTAGAAAACTCTAATTCTTATACTAAACTGCCTGTAAAAGTTCAAAATGTTGAGTTTAGACAAAACGTGGGTTTTGAAATACATTTATTTTACATCTATTCATTTATTTTAACCTGAATAGTTCTAAAAGCAGTCAGAATCCAGACTTAACATACTTTCCTTAATTGAACTCTACCTGTTATATAGTGGATACGAAGAGAATAAAATGAAAACCAGGATGAAAGTAATATGACATAAATCTTAAGTTTCATAAAGCCTATATCTTCCTCAGAAGAGTCAAATGCAGAAGGATTTCTGCTTAAAAAAAAAAAAGGAATAAACCAAAACCACAAACATGATTGTTCAACTTCATTCAATAAATCTCAGTTATGTACTTACTTTGGAGTACTAGAGAATCATATATCTTTCTCAAACGTGGACTTGTTGGTGAGGTGATGCTTATATTCATGAAACAAATAATAAAAGGAAAAAATACCCTCCAATTAAGAATGTAATCAAATGCCAAAAGCAGAGCAGAGCAGAGATTGGTAGGTAGTCACATCTGTGAAACAGCAAACAGTTATCGAGATTTTACTACGTACTAGTCACAGTGCACGTGCTTGGTAAACGTGTCTAATATCAACACTGAGACGCATGAGGGTCCCATTTTAACCATTCATCCATCTAGGAGCTCTTTCACTCAACAAATATTTATTGTTAGACACTGTGCTATTTAATGTGGATACAATAATGATCAAAAACAAACACTTTCTCCACATGCTCTGAACACACAATGTAGTGTGGTGACATATACTTATCAACAAATCACACAAAAGGAAATTTATACTGTGAGAAAAAGATGAGAGGGAGAAGTGCCTTGTACTATAAGATCGTAAATTAGAAAAAAAAATGTATTTAAGGAGACTAGGGAAGTTGTCCTTAAATATATGATAATCATTTTGGTTTTTGAAAAAAAGAGTAAGAGTTAATAAGAATAACAGAGTTTAGGGGCTAAGAGACATAATCCAAACAGAGGAATCAGTAAAGACTCTGGCAGGAAGGAGACTAGAATTTCTCCCAAACTGGGTGACTAGAAGCCACCTAACCTAATGCCAGAGGGAAAAAACCACTAACTTGTTAGCTAATATTGGTAGACCCTCAAGTAGTGTTAGTGGTTAAATGTTCCTTTCAGCACAATGATATTACGATGACTTTACCATCCAATAGCACCAAAGGAGATTAAGATTAAGGCTCAAACCAGGATCACCAGTGTTGGAAATCACATCTAATGTCATCCAAATACAACTGACATTACGATCTCGGTTCTTACTACCCAGTCACGTATAGAAATTGCTAATTAAGAATAACATTCCTAATGTATAGGAGGATTTATGATATAATTAAACTACTTATCAATATCTTTTTTGCATCTTCTTACCAACTAAGCAGGCTTTAAATAACTAAGTAAACTTTCATAAAGCCATGTAATGGAAAATATGAGTCTTTATAATTCATAAAATTATTGAGAGAGTAGCAAATTCTTTATCAATGTTTCATTTAAAGTATGTTGAAAATATCACAAGGATTTCTGGTGACAGTTGCTCTCTTCTGAGGTTGACAGTCCAAAAGAAAGCTCTGTGTTAGGACCATTTAGGGGTCCCAAGAAGGTGACCCTCTATGCAGATCCTGGGCATGGAACTCCCAGCGTAGGCTCCACTTCAGCTTTGACGTAAATGATCCATTGTCATCAACGGGGCATCCCCTTGCACACAGTGGCTCTGGGAGGCGCAGTAGCAAGATGCTTCAAGACAGGCTACCTTCAATGGTGTCCTTTCTATCCAGTAGAATTTCATATGTACCTGTTGTTCCACATGAGGGAAATTCAAGCTTCCCACTTCCCATTTCCCACCATACTCTCAATTCTTTCCTTTGCTGTTTTCCAAAGACAAGCAGAAGCAGATCTCTCACTAGGCCAGTGAACCACTCAACAGATGAGTGATGGTTACCAGTATCCGAAATCATGGAGGAGGGGTGTGATGGTTATCTTCTTTTTTTTAAATTGTGCTAAAATATATATAACATAAAATTTACCATGTATCCCTTTTTATGTGTACAGTTTTGTGGCATTAAGTATATTCACATTGTTGCACTACCATCACCACCATCCTTCTCCAAAACTATTTTCATCTTCCTCAACTGAAGCTCTGTCCCCATTGCACTAATTCCCCATTTTCCTCTCCCCCAAGCCTTGGAGCCACCTTTCTACTTTCTGTCTCTATGAATTTGACTACTCTAGGAATCTTATATAAGAGAAACATATAATATTTGTCCTTTTGTGACAGGCTTGTTCATTTAAAACAATGTCTTCAAAGTTCATCTATGTTGTAGCATGTGTCAAAATTTCCTCCCTTCTTTTTTTTTTTTTTTTTTTTTTGTGTGGAAGATCAGCCCTGAGCTAACATCCATGCTAATCCTCCTCTTTTTGCTGAGGAAGACCGGCTCTGAGCTAACATCTATTGCCAATCCTCCTCCTTTTTTTCCCCAAAGCCCCAGTAGATAGTTGTATGTCACAGCTGCACTTCCTGCTAGTTGCTGTATATGGGACGCAGCCTCAGCATGGCCCGACAAGTGCTGCGTCGGTGTGCACCCGGGATCCGAACCCAGGCCGCTAGCAGAGAAGCACACTCACCCAACCACTAAGCCACAGTGCCAGCCCCTCCCTTCTTAAAAAGAGTTAATATTCCATTATATATATGTACCACATTTTGTTTACCCATTCATCTTCTGGTGAACACATGTTGCTTTCACCTTTGGCTATCATAAATAATGCTGCTATGAACATGAGCGTACAAATATTTATTTGAGTACCTGCTTTCATTTCTCTTGAGTATATACCTGGAAGTGGAATTTCTGGATCATATGGTAATCTCATTTTTAACTTTTTGAAGAACTGCCATACTGTTTTCCATAGAAGCTGCGTTTTACATTACCATCAACACTGTACAAGGGTTCCTATTTTTTTTATTTATTCTCCCAATCTATGCCTTGTGACTGAGATATTTAATCTATTTACATTTAACATAATTACTGATGGGAATGCACTCACTTCTGCCCTTTTGTTATTTGTGTGTGCTATATCTTTTTATGTCCCTCTTTCTTCCTTTACTGCCTTCCATTGTGCTTTGTTGAATTTATGTAGTGACATGTTTTGATTCCCTTTTCATTTCCTTTTGTGTATATTCTATACATATTTCTTTGTGATTACCCTAGGGATTACATATAATATTCTAAAGTTATGGTAGTCTCTTTTAAATTGATACCAGCTTAATTTCAATCACATACAAAATCTCTGCTCCTTTACTGTTCCACTCCCCCTACACTTTATGTTATTGATGTCACAAATTACATCTTTATATATTGTGGGCCCATTAACATAGAATTATCATTATTTTTATGCATTTGTCTTTAAAGTCTTGTATACAATAAAAAATGGAGTTACAAACCAAAATTACAATATTACTATACTATGTTACTATATTTTTATATTTGACCATGCATCTACCTTTACTGGAGAACTTTATATCTTCATATAACTTCAAGTTACTGTCAAGTACCATTTCATTTCAACTTGAAGGACTGCCTTTAGAATTTCTTGTAAAGAAGGTCTAGTGGTAACGAAATCCCTCAACATTTGTATGTCTGGGAATGTCCTAATTTCTCTCTCATTTTTGAAGAAGAGTTTTGTCAATTAGAGAATTCTTGGTTGATAGTTTTTTTTTTTTCCTTTAAGCACTTTAAATACATCCCCCTGTCTTCTAGCGTGCAAGATTTCTGCTTAAAAATCTGCTGATGGTCTTATTGGGGATCCCTTGAACACGATGGGTCACTTTTATCTTGCTGCTCTCAAGATTCTCTCTTTGTCTTTGATTTTCAACAGTTTCATTATAATGTATCTTAGTGTAGGCTTGTATATCCATGTGTTCCCTCAAATTTGGGAAGCTTTTGGCCATTATTTCTCCAAATAATCTCTTTTCCTTTTTTTTCTCTTGCGTCCTAGTCAGCAGAGACAGAAACCATATCTTGAGCAGTCCCCATAAACGTCAGAACATGTCAAAAAATTTTTACTCTGCTTTGCCCAGCCTAAGGGAGGTAACTAGGAATTGGGCCACTTTCTCCTGACTGTGCTGCACAATGCCAGGGAGGGGGTGGGGAAGAATAAGTGATATGCAGCATAATTTCTATTGTTTTGAATGTGGCTTTTTCTTTGTTGGGTGTTTGCTTAGTTGTTGTCGATTTTTGAATGGTCTCCAGAGCTCCTATAAAGCTATTTTATGCAGTCTGTAGTTGTTTATTTGGTGTATCTATGAGGGATTGAGGTCTTGGAGCTTTCCAGTTCGTCACGCTACTGACATAATTTCCTATGATGTTTAGTTTTTGTGTGCCAATTTGGCTAGGCAATAGCACCCAGTTATTCAATCAGACACTAATCTATGGTACTATGAAGGAATTTCATAGATGTGGTTAACATCTAAAGTTAGCTGACTTTAAGTAAAGAAAATTTCCCTAGATAATGTGGGTGGGCCTCATCCAATCAGTTGAAAGACATCAGAGAAAAATCTGAGGTTTCCCAGAGAAAAAGAAAATTTTCCCCAAGACTCCTGCCTGAGAACTTCCAGCCTGCCAACCTATTCTACAGATTTGTACTTGCCAGCCTCAAAATTACGTGAGCCAATTCCTCAAAATATCTCTTGATACATAGATAGGTAGGGAGGTAGGTAGGTAGGTAGGTAGATAGATAGATAGATAGATAGGTAGATAGGTAGATAGACAGACAGACAGATAGATCCTACTAGCTCTAATTCCTCTATTTTCCAGGGGCAAATTTAGGTTCTCTGTTCAAACTTCTACGAACAGAGCCTCTTGGTATTCCTCCTCCCCACACTCTCCTCCCCCATACCTGCTGACTTGGCTTTGGAGAGCAGAAGTATCCCTCTGTCCCCATCATTACAGAAGGTAAAGGGATACAATGGTCTGTCTTCAGGCATTCTCCTCAAAGGTCACCATCCTCTCTTTCTCCGTCTTCTCTTTGTGTGGTGAGGTAAAAGATTTTGCTGGAATGAATCCTATCTTCAACATTTGGATTGAAAGGGTCTCTGCTTTTGGAATGTGGAAACTTTCAAAGTCATTTTGTTATATTGTTTTCACTCTGAATGGCTGATTTTAGGTTTTACATTGACACTCAATACCAACAGGCAATTGGAGTGTCTTGTGATCTTAGAGAATCTCTGGCTATTACTTATAGCACCTTTCCATAAATGATGGTAGAAGCAGACAAGTAGCTAGATTTCAGTCCCCAGTCCCCAGTTATCTCATTGCCCAGAGGCCTTCTTCTAAAGAAAACAACAAATTGCACAACTGTTCACAGCGGCCCTGTGGTTTTCTTGATAAGATTTTTGTATATTGTTTTCCTTTTTAACTTTCAGATTTACTTGCTTCTTTCCTATTTGTCTCTGGTAAGCAGCAACGGATTTTGTCATTGTTCTTGAATTCAATTGGAGAATATTTATCTTTTGATAGAGTAACATCAATTCAAAATATTATTATGAACAAGTAATAATTATTGAAGTCTTACTATATTCCAGGCACTGTTTTAAGTACTTTACATGTATTAGCTCATTTGTTCTTTACCATAGCCTTTTGATGGTACCGTTATATTTCTCATTTTAAATAAGAGAAACTGAAAATGAGATACATTAAATAACTTTCCCAAGGCCGTAAGCTAGAAAGAGATAGAACCAGGACCCAAAGCCACTTAGTCTAACGCAGAGCTATGCAGTCTTCCATCCTGCCATCCTGACTCCAAAAGTTGTAAGTAATGTGTATAATCTCAGACTATGCACAAATACACAAATAAATATATCAACTATAAAGTTATAAAATGTAGCTATAAATGAAGTTTTTCTTTTATTGTCATCTTGTTTATGTTTTATGATTTTATATCTCCTTTTATTTTCCTATGTTTTAGGAATTTTATTATGTGTTTTTTGCAGGAACCTTTAGTTTCAGACAGAATCTTGGCCTGACCGGTTAGCAACTAAATCTTTCTAAAATTATTCTGCTGCAAGTAAGAGACAACTCAATTCAAACTGGCTTATGTAGTCATGGGGATTCATCAGCTGATGTAACTAAAGAGTCAGGAAACAGGTCAAACTTCAGGCATGGTCCATCACGGTTCTGGCTTCTATTTTCTGAGATTCTCTCAGGTCTAGCTCCCTCCATGTTTTGGTCCTATCTTCATACTGGCTTT
Organism: Ceratotherium simum simum; assembly: GCF_057802395.1. Taxonomy (NCBI): domain Eukaryota; kingdom Metazoa; phylum Chordata; class Mammalia; order Perissodactyla; family Rhinocerotidae; genus Ceratotherium; species Ceratotherium simum. The sequence continues at coordinate 83,151,355 of NC_141901.1, forward strand.
TCTCAAGGCCACAGAAAGGCTTCGAGAGCAGTCATATCATCACGTTTCCTCTCACAAAAGGAGTGACGGAACATGTCCCTTTCAGTAACAGTGGAAAAAAACTCATAAATTTCACATTAACTGGATCATCACTTTCTGTGGCCACGGTGAAACCATTACCTGATTGTAAGCAAGGAGGGCTACCTGAATCAATCACTGTTGTAAAGTGGATCCTCTTATATTAAGCAGTTTTAAATGAATCAGAGCCTATCCTGGAAGAGGGATGAGATTACTTCCAGCCAAAACTCATGGCTTCCGCGTAATGGGGAGGGTAGAAGAGTTGTCAGGGAGAAACAACAATTCCATCTACCTAGCTATGTGACTTTCAGCCTTAGTTTCTTCATCAGTAAAGTGAAAATAATCATAGACCCTATCTTATTTGGTTGTTCTGAGAAGTAGATAAAATATACAAAGCTCTTACAATGGCCCAGCACATAGTACCACTCAAAGAAATGATACTGTGGTAATGATTATCAGACATATACTTAGTTTATGCATTTAAAAAAATCTTCACCAGTACTTATATCATGTTTTTATTGTAATACCAATCTTCTCGGTTCAATTTTCCCCAAATTATTCTCTCCTCATAATCATGCATTTATCTAAACAAGTGTGAAATTTTATCATTGGTTTCCATTTCTATAAAATAAGCAATTTAAATCACTTCTTTTTCTTCAACCTACACAATTCATATCTCTTTTTTTATAATCTGGAATTGATAACCAGATGATGACTATTAAATTTTCATTATTTACTTTATATAATTTCTCTTTGAGGAATGCTATACTTTTAAATTTGCATTCAGGTATGCAATATAATTAAAATATATATTTTTAAATTTTGGCCTTTAAGTATTAAGCCCCAGTTTCTTCTTTTTGTATTCCATCTGACCTGAAACACCCTCCAGGCCATAGCTCTTTCAATGGCTGTTCTAAATATTCACTTTTTTTCTGTTAACTTTCTACAGTAAAAACATATTCCTGTACAATCTTCCTCTCAGCAGTTGACCTTATGTTTCCCACATCAATAAGAAAATTGGAGTGGGAAATGAGTATCTCAACTTCTTCCCTTCATCTCTACCAGTCCAGTATCTATCTTTTCACTTCTTTTTTGTCTGGTGGAAGAAAGGTCTCTCCTCCTACCCAAGATTAATTTTTTTTTTTTTTTGCTCTGGGTGCACCTCTTCTCATCTCTTCAGGGATGTTGCTTTACTAATCATAATATTTCCCAATATGCTTGCCATCTCCTTAATGATGCAGATATAAATATATCCAAGTCTCTCTCATATTAAAAACAAAAATTATCCTCAGAATCAAAGAGTTAAGAAAATGGATGGCTGGTAGTGGAAGCCAGGTTTCTCACTGTTGGAGTGGGAGATTAGAGATAAGCAAAGACAGGAGGATAGAAAAATCCATCTGGTAATGGATTCAAGTGGGAGAAATCAGTATAATACATGTTTAGTTTAATATAGATACAGGCGGTCGCATATAGAAATACTTACAGACTCATGTACGCACATGTCTATCCACACATATATTTCCTTGCTTTGTCTGCTGAGAGGGCCTAGAAGCAAAGACATCTCAGTAGCAGTCAGCACATCTAGCATCTAGATCTTGCTTTCTAATACCATTCTCCAATAAAGGGGAAGAAGTTTCCTGGAGGGATGGCTGATTTTAGGACTGGTGCAGGATATATGCAAGATGAGTCTGGACTATCTTATGTTTCTAGAAATTAAGTAGGTGCTCACACACACACACAGAATGGTGGGGGTATGTCAAAGTGATCCAGGAGCCAACTGAAAGAACTCCCAATGCCCAAAGCTGGAACAGTTTGAGCAACAAAATAAATAAAGTAGTAGTGGATTATAATCCAAAGAATAAAATAATGAGTTCATACTGAGTTGAATAAATAATTGAATAAATAAACAAAACGGGGGAGAATAGACAGATCACCCATGTGGGAAAATCCCATATAAATTATACAGATACTCCCCACTCTCGGAGGCGGAGCATAACTCTGCACTCTTGCAATGTGAGCTGTGCATACTGACTTCCTGCCAAAGAGCTCAGCATGGGAACGGGAAAACAGAGCATCTTTACAATGGAGCAGGACGACGAACACTACCTAAGCTCGGTAAGGAAGGTTAACATTAACAGTGATAAGTCACATTAATTGTAAGTACCCTTAATACCGCATGATGAAAATGATACTTTATCTTTGGGATCTTCTTGCCAAAAACATATAATCTCACTCTAATCATGAGAAAAACATAAGACAAATCCCAATGGCAGAACATTTTTTTTAAAAAATTACTAGTACTCCTCAAAGCTGTCAAGGTCATTGAAAACAAGAAGTCTGAGAAGGTGTCACAGCCAAGAGGACCCTTGGTAGACATGATGACTAAAGGTAATGTCTTTTGGTTGTAATCCTGGAACAGAAAAAATATATTAGGCAAAAACTAAAATGTAGACTTTAGTTAATAATAATATTGTTTTATTAACTGTAACAAATATATCATACTAACGTTAAGATGTTAATAATATAGGAAACTGGGTGTTGAGGTGTATGGGAACTCTCTACATTGTCTTCACAATTTTTCAGTAAATCTAAAAGCAGACTAAAATTTTTAAAAAGTTATTTAATAAGATTCTATATAAATATCATTTTACGTAGGTTTTCTCCTGTAAAGTTCAATATAATAGGGTGTCTGAAGCAGAACAACAAATATTTGAGCATTAAAGTTAGGCTAGAAGTCCTCCGGTTGCAGTCTTCATACATTTTCAAGCAATATTCTCCATTTGAAAAATAAACTTAAAGCAACCATTTATGTTTTGTTTTCTTGATAAATCAAAGCATTAAAATTCCTCAGTTAGAGCGATGGCTTCAGAGGTGGTACTAGGATTTGTATGGGAGCCACAAGGAATGGATTCTTCTTTCCCACTAGATTTGAATCTGGGACACTGTGGCCAATACTGCTACACACATCTTGCCCCCACAACAGGATAGGAACAAACACAGATGAAAGGAAGGAAGCCTATAGTTGAGAAAGAAGATGGTATTAGTTACATTGTTTATGCCCTGGTGTCAGATCATATTTGAAGTCCATGCCTGGGCTTGTCATTTATGTCAGCCAATAAATTCTTTTCCTTTTGCAAAAATTAGCTTGAGTATATACCTACAAAAAAGTTTTAACTGATACAGAGGGATTAATAGTTGAACAAAAGAAAGAAGATCAATTGATTGCTCAATATTTGTTTCCCCAAAAATCTCGGTCATTTCCACATCTAATAAAGTCTATTCATAAATCTCACCTCTCTTCTCTTTTCTCTTCACTTCTCTCTTCTTCCTACTTATCACATTCATATTTATTTCTAATAAAGAGCAGTTGATTGCCTCTTTTGCTCAGTTTTTATCTCATCTTTCACCTCAAGAATCTTATTTAGTTCATTTAGATCATTCCTGGACAAAAACCAAGTTACGTGAAAGGAACTCTGGTGACAACAATTAAAATACTGCATTTTACCTTGTTTCTTACTATGCATAATTGTTGCTTTACCCGATTATATCCACCAATAAACTCTAAACTCCCTTGTCATATCTGAGTTTTACTGTAAACCCAGAATGTACCACATTATCTGTTAAATAAACAATACTTGTGGGGTTAAGTATTATTTGTCTGAGAGCAGGCAAATAAACAATAGTTGTTTAGTGAAAAGATATCTGGACAGACTTGGTTTTGCTGTGATGCCGCTGTCCTTTATTTCTGTAAAACAAAATAAAGAATCCATTTTCTTCCTTTACAAAATAAAGTATTCAAGCTAAAAATTTCTATGACACCTGCAACTCTAAAATCTATGAATCTAAAAGCCTTTCAGCTGGCTTCTATTCCTTGAGCTGCAATTTGGTGACTACAGTTTTATCTAAGCCAAAATATTCCACCTCCCTTTATTCACCATTGTACTGACAATGCAAAAAGACTGGGGATTCCAGGAGTATTCTTAGAACAGCATATGCAGTACTATTGGCTTGTTAGCTCTAATCCTTCCAGAGCCAACATGGAAAATGGAAACACAGTCAATGTCCTGCCTCATAGTTTCCGTAAGATAAAAATAAAAATGGTTATTCAGGAAAAGCATAATTCTTACTGATAGTGAAATGAGAGTTAATTTCATTCAGTGCCTCCTCCTGGAAGGTGAGTGGGTAGAGACATGTGGAGTAATTTAATGAATATTTTGTATTAGCATTCATAGATCATTTAAAATATATAGCAACATAAAATAGTTTGATGGTACCAACCAAGCAACAAGCAAGTAAAAACAAATGATAGTATTGCATCTGATTTCACAAATGCATTTTTTTAATGCATAGGATTTTTTAAAATCTCATTTTTTTACCTACAAAATGGAAAAAAGAATTGTACCTTCCTTCTAGTTTTACTGGAGAAAGTAAATGAAATAACACAGAAAAGTGCTTAGAGAAAAGCCTGGTTAATAGGTAGTGTTCAATACCTGTTAGCTAGTGCTTAATAGGACTGAGAATAAGTACCCAGATTTCTGATGATTTGACTTAATATCAAAGTAGATTTTTTAAATGCCTGGAAGAGTATTTACAATATCTAGAAAGAATTTCTTTATTTTGCTGGTTGCCAAATTCTCAGTGCCATTAGTATGCTAACGTGCCCATGGATCTTCCAGAGAAACTATGGTATATATATGCACAAATTCCTACATGTATCTGTTCAAAAGACTATCTAAGCATTTTTATTCAGAGCATCTAAAGACTAGAGTTTCTTAGAATACATCTAGGACATTCGCACTAAAGAAATGGATGGACACTGTATCCTTCATAAAATCTGTCAGACATCTTGTTTCTCTCAGCCAGTTTTTAAAAATTGCATTGCAGTAATTCAAGATCCCACTTTATTTAAGTAACTGGAATTCACATAGTCAATCTGTCATTTGACTACAGAATGGTGTACTTTACTAATCAGAAAATTTTAGGTAGGATTACCACTCTCATGTGAAAAATGAGGGTCTAGTAAGCTACCTCACCTCTGGCAAAAAGAGGACCAGGGTGGCATTCATAAACAGGGCTAGAATTTGCTTCATAATATAATTTAGATTTTACTAAAAAAACCCATAAAGAGTAAAATATCCACATCAAGGGGAAGAGGAAATTAAAGAGGCAGTAAGACCGAGATATCAGGTAACTTTAGAGGTGGAGGGTGAAGAGTTGGTAGAAAAATGACCTTGAGATTTATGGATTCCATGCATGACTTGGATTAGAAAACTGGCAAAAATATCTTAACATTTTACTTCTTCCTTAGTTTATACATATTTTGGATGCCTTCATAGCCAGGGTTCTATTCTCTGTTGGTATCTTGCTGGTGGCATCTCTGCTCAGGTTTATTTCACAGTATTGTTTTTAGCCCAATTCCTCCTGATTAGCTAATTATACAAAGTAATTAAAGTTGAAAATAGATAATGAATTAATTCTGAGGTTCTCAAGCTCCTGTGATTCACTACTCAAAGTAGGGCCCATGGCCCAGGAATGTTGGCCCCATCTGGGAGCCTACTAGAAATGCTGAATCTTTGACCTCATCCCAGGAAACCTAAGTCATAATTTACATTTAACAAGATACCCAGGAGATTTGTATTTACATTAATGTCTGAGAAGCACCACTTAATAAAAATTCAGATTCTTGTGTTGCACACCCAGAGATTCTGTTTCAATAAATCCTCAGTAGTGTAGTGTCCAGAAATTTGCAACCGAGCAACCACTCTAGTTGATTAGAAGGCTGGTGGTCCCGAGGCAATGCTTTGAGAAACGTGAGCTTATTGGGAGTGCCATCCTAGGTGGATTAAAATAAACATGAAGGGGATTCTAGGAACTCAGCTTTTTAAGCTAAACTAATGCATCTCAGACAATGGCATGTACGGTACTCCCAGAGCTGGGGGAATATTTTTAGCTGAGACTACTTTTTTGATGTGTCCTGTACTTCCTGCACTGATACAGAAAGAAATCTCGAGGGGGTGGACATTATAGGCCCAGCCCCAGCCTCAGCAAATGCACAACCTACTTTGATGGAATCTCTCATGTGCATTTTGTTCAATGAAAAGGAAGGCTCATAGGCAAAATGGGAAAGAAACTTGAAATAACATTCAGTAAAATAATGATCCCATTTTTAGGTTCACCTCTGTACATAATCTCCTACCTTGCCTTTCATTCTACTCTCTCTCGTTTAGTCAATCTGTGAAAGACCCGGAAAAGCTCCCTGCTGTTTTGAATTAGAAGCACCTGATCTGATACTTCCCTTATCATAATAATACCATGTAGTCATGAGAATGACACAGAGGTGAGGGAGTGAAATTCCCCCAAAGTGCTGTAAAAAAGTGATACTATGATTTCCCAGTCCCAATCCCACCCCAAAGCAAATTAAAACTGCAATCTTCATTCGTTGCTGGCAGGAACATAAATTGGTACGACCTTTCTGGAAAGCAATTTGGAATTATGTTTCAAAAACCTTTAAAATGTTCATACTCTTTAAACCAGCAATTCCCTCTCAAGTAATTTTTCCTAAGGTGATATGAGCAAAGATTTATGTACAAAGACCTTCATGGCTACGTTATTTAGAGGAACAAAAAATGGAACATTACCTTATATTCAATAATGGAGGCGTGGTTAAATGTTATGGTAGACATATGACGGGGACATAAATAATTATGTAAATTGATTTAAGGTGGTCTAGGACAGACACTGTAACTACCAAGCAAGAAGCTGGGCGAGTGTCTGCTCTAAATGCAAGAAGAAAAGCTTGCATGAATAAGGCAGAACGTCGTAGAAGAAAGAACACAGAGTTTGAGTCTAGGGTCCCACATGTACAAACTACGAGACTAAATCTAGTTATTTATCAACTCTGAGACTCAATTTTCTACCTGAAAAATGAGAATACAACCTGCCTGAAATGTTTTGTATCTTTGTGTGCCTGTGATCATCCGAGCTTCTATAAAAGAAAGTTCATTTTAACTACAGTGTTATGTAAATATACTGGCCATATGATAATGGTGATGAAGATTTAAAGCCCAGAGGGAAAACTTTGGGTTGGGGAAATTTGTAGAATATAAGAGTTCTGTAAGTGATACTGGAAAAACATGAAAAAGCATAGAGATGTCATTTATTACAATATTCCCTCACTTATTATAGCCACTGATGGTAGAAGGGAACCTGTCCTCGAATATGGTATGTTTGTACAGAGCAAACTAATGCCCAGTTCTTCCACTCTTGGTCGGTGTTCTGGTTTAGTTGATTCCAATTTCAGTGCTCGAAGTGGAGGTGTGATTCAGGTCTGGCTCAGATTAGGCATGACTATAGTCAACAAGGCTGTACTGTATAACTGAAAGTTGTTAAGACAGCAGATCTTAAATGTTCTCTCCATATACACCCACATACGCAAATAGTAACCATGCGAGGTGTTGGATATATTAACCAACCTTATTGTGGCAATGATTCCACAATATATATGTATATCAAATCATCACTTTGTACAGCTTAAACTTACACAATGTTATATGTCAATTACAGCTCAATAAAGCTGGAAAAAAAAAAAGGAAATGTTGAGGGTTGGGCACATGACCTAACCAGAGAAAATAGATTACAGTGACTCTTTTGTTCAGGTTGTTGAAAGAAGAGATTTTTCAGCTTTTCACCACCAGGCTTAAATCTTGAAGCACATACTTAGAGCTGCCTGCAGCCACTTTGCTACCATGTGGCACCTGGACATAAAACCAGTGTGGAGGAGAGTGGAGCCAAAAGCTGGAGGGAGATGGGGTCTGGAGACTTCATTTGAATTAAACCTTCTTCTGCGTTAAGCTTTCCTTGTGATTTCAGTAAGCCAATAAAAATGTTTCTGCTGTTAGCCAGTTTGAGTTTGTTTTTCTTCACTGAACCCAAAGAGTCTTAACTGATAGTATAATACATAAATATTAGTTATTATTAAATATAATTGTTTTCATTCCACATAAGTTTAAAAGGATACCACATCAAAAATATAAGATCTGTTAATATGGTGAATGATTTGAGAAAGAGTTTATAGGACATAGAAAATATAAATCCATCAGCGGATACTTTCTGGAAATATATCCAGAAAAGTCCAGTATAATGCCACATGGCAAATCATAAAACGACTGAATATGCTAATTTTGTTTATATTTATGGAAACTACAACATTTCTCAAAAGAAGTTAAAGAAAATAAGAGAAGACAAGGGATAAATTTAGTGACTTGATGATAAACCTCTTGCGAGCTTGTATGGTCCAGTGCGAAGGTTTATAATTCTGTTTCTCTTACACTTCAATCAACATGTCTGAACTTTGATTTCCCTATTTGTAATCATGTGATAATTAAAGTTGTTCTCAGTGTTTCAGTTTGTACATCTGAAGTGCATGGGGCGTTGCCAGCAATACTACAAGGTATTCAATAAATCTTCTTTTCCTCCTCCCTTCCTCACAGTACTATAACTATGTGATGTTCTTACATTTGAAACTGTCGGGGGAAGAGGGAGAATCTCCCTCTGCCCTGTTCCTTAAGGTTCTTATGGGTGGCCAAATAATCAACAAGACAGGTTAGCAGGAGAAAATAATACCAAGTTTAATAACATGTATACATGGGAGAAACTCAGAAATGAGCAACTCGCCCCTCTGTCTAAGCTGCTTGCTTAAGTATTGCAGCTAAAGGCGAGGAGCGTGTTGTGGGTGGGTAGTGGCCTGGGACTTCAGAGGGCAGGAGGACAATTCTTTTCGGGGTCATCTATAGATAATGTGGTCAGGGAGAGACAGAGTTTTTGATAAAAGGGGCTTGGTGCCCCTCCCATTGTAACATCTATTTTACATTATCTTTATAGCCATCATGATAGAAGATCTGTTCCAGGAAGGAGCCACCATGTCAAATTCTTTAGGCAGTTAGTGGGGGAGGTCAAATGTCCTTCAGAGAAAACAATCAAGGTAAAGAGATATGTTTCAGGGTGGCCAAATTTTGATCTCCCACAGTCCCGCCTTTGAAACTAAAAGTTTCACAGTCCTTTTGAAACTTAAAGAAGTTTCATAGTCCAGATGCTGAGTTGGTAGATTGTTTCATCTCACTGAACACATTTCTTAGTCCTGATAATAGATCAGTTCAATTAAGTTCATTTCAGAAGGTGGTGATGCAGGTGGGCTCTCAAGGTTACGCCTACATTGTGGAAGCAAGCAATCAAGTATTTCATAGAAGCATTTCTATGGAAACAAAAGAAAAACAAGGTTAATGGTTGGAGCAAATTGTAAACCAGTTTCTGAGGTCAGAGGACAGCCAGTTAAGATGATTTTTAGATGTCAGCGTCAAAGTATCTTTTGCAGTTTAAAATGTCTCTGATGGTGTCGTCAGGTCATCTCTTAAGTTTATATCAAGTCCATCAGCTTCAGTTTGTAAGGCTTCAGGAAAAAGGGCAGGTTCAGTTCTCAGTGATTCTAAATGAAAATGATGGAAAAAATCAAAAACGTTAGTTTGGAGATCCGTAGCCAGATATTTTAGGAGACTAGAAGAAATCAGGATCCAGTCCAGTCAACAGATATAAAACAAAAACCTCAAAAGACAACAAAACTAGGATCTAATATCTGCAAATGTATACTAGAGTTTTTACTGAAATATAATTTTCCTCTCTAAAATCACCCTCATTCTTATTAAGATAGCCAATTAAAACTAACTAGTTTGCAAAATAAGTCTAGTTCCAATAGAGTTGGCTCAATTATTTACATAAGTACAGCAAGAATAGCAGTTGATCACATAGGCTCTTTTAAATCTGCTTTGCTGGAACTTTTTATAAGGAATCTCAGATTGAACTTCAAAGGCCTCTCGAGGCCAGGAAAGCCAAGCCAAGGATTTTGTCATCAGACTTTGCCTGCAATATCTACAGATTTGGGTGAATTCCTCTCTTGCGAGGTTCCCCCAAAATATTTCGAGGTTCCTTGTACCTGCCAGATAAGTGACATTCTTTACTTATCCTGGTAAGTGCTGCTTGGAACATAAGGTACCAGGACAATATTTCCACGTGGGTTTATTCCATAAAGTCCAATTTTCATTCCTCAAAAGCTGTATGGTTATATCGCAAATATGATCTTCCAGTCACAGCATATTTTGATCTCCCACAGAACAAATCTTAGAACTCATTCACTCTTCTATTAATTCTGTATCTTCTCCCAACACAGCACTTATACAATATTCTGAAATGGTAAAAATTTCAATATATACTTGTGGAAATACCTTTGAAAATTTAAAAAAATATATTGACAGGTCATATAAAACTGGTAGAATTAGAAGAGTATGCTTTCTTACAGATCAATGTGGATTAAGCTATTTGAAATAAAGAGAATAAATGTTTCTCCAGAGGAAGCAACTTCATGGCAGGGTGCCTAAGATGCTGGTGGCAGGGGAAGGCTGTTAAACTCTGTGAGTGATCTGGAGGATGCAGTAGAGAGTGAGGTGTTAAATTTCTGCTGATCACCCAAAATTATTTAGGTTAGTGAAAAATCATGCAGGATTATGAGGAAATCCAGAAGGATCTAATTAAACTGAGTGATTGGGCAATGTGATGACAGATTAAATTTAGTACAGATAAGTGCAAGGTAATGCATACTGGGAGACATAATTTAAACTTTCCTTTCTCACTGATGGGTTCTCAATTCGCATGAACCTCTCAGGGAAAGCGTTTAGAAGTCCTTATGATAGTTCAATGAGAAAGCTGCTCAATGTGCAAGAGCATTTAAAACAGCCAATAGAACACTAGTAGGTGTTAATTTGAGCATGTGGAATAATACGAAAACTATTAACATGAAATTATATACATCAATGAAGTTCTCATACTTGGCTATATTTATTTTAGGTATTTTATCTAAAAACACTAAAGAAACATTGACAACTTGTCCAATTGTTAAATTAAAAGTGGACAAATAGATTGTGTATTTATTTAGGAATACAATACCAGCAAGACACACATGTAATAGGTTCAAAATATAATGAGTGGGTCAGCAAAAATCTTCTCTGGACATTTCTTTTCAATAAGTGTTAAAATATGAGGATAAAATGACATTGGGGGAACTAAAATCTACATTTTAACAGAAATACCTTCAATATGACTCAAAATCAATCTGTAATTCACTAGTGAAGTAAGTCATCGAGGCAAATAGCTCTGTAAGATTCACAGGGATTAGATATTTATATGACTATGAATAACATTTGCACCTATTCTAGCTACACCAGGTCCAGATGTCACAGCATATATCAATCTTTTGATCTAAGAGGCCCATGGAAAATTTATTTTCCCTATTTTAATAATGTGATTCATAAATGACTGGAAAAACAATGTAACAATTGGTTATTATGTTATTTATTTTAAAGAAGACTACTTTAGGTATCATTCTGTATGAATTCATGTTTTTAAAAATAACTGTGCAGTGGTGTATATGATAAGGCATAAAAATTGCTGATGCAGGTACTGCTCAACCAGTTATAGGGGTCATAGTAAAAATTTTAATTAAAAAAAAGGATAAATGTTAAAATTGTATTAGCACTATTGTTATGGTTCATTCATTTAATAAATATATATTAATAATTTACTTTGTTCCAGGAAGCGTAGAAGTTACTAAGTACACAAAATAAATAAGACCCCAGTCCTTGCATATTATAAAGTGCAATATAAGCAGGAAATTTAAGATAGGTGCATGCTTACATTATAGGTACAGTGATAAAATACTTGCAGAGTTCGAGCATAGTGAATGGACTAGTCAAACCTACTTTCGAAAATGGCATTAGAAGACTTCAGAGAAAAAATAATTTTTGAGATGAGAGCTGAAAGAGGAGTTTTTTGTCAAGAGAGGGAAAAGAGTGTTCAGGTCAGGGAAAGCAGCCTGAGAAAAAACAGCAAAATCAGGCGTGGCAGGTTTTAGAGAGCTGCATGCATCAGTAGACTGGCTCATGCATAACTATGCACAACTTTAATACTATGGTTATTTTCTTATAAAACTGAATTAACTTGGAAAGACTGGCTTCATATGAAACCACTAAAAATCAAACATGTTAGTTAAAACAATGGCAATGTGTATGTTTTAGAAGTTCATCTTTCTATCCCCCAAAAAATGTCTGTATAGACATATTTTTGCTGATAAACGTTGGCTGAGAATGCATATTTCTTAGCCCCTGAAGTTTGGTGTTGGCCTGGGGATCAGTTTGGATATAATTACTAAAATTTTTCAAACCTGAATAATATTCATCTGGGGAACCCTGTACTCCAAGCCGACTTTCAGAATCAGCATGTCCAGGGTGGGGGCCAGTATCTGTAATGGGGGTCACAAGTAATTCTCCTTACTGAACAACTTTGGAAATCACTCTTTTAGTATTTACCAGAATACTGTTTTTGCATGGCTGTACATTCTCTTCTAGAAGACCAGCAGAGGTTGATGTTATACTCAATACATACGCCACTTACTTTGGTAATTCATTCCTGAAAATCAAATGTTCTATGAAAATATGCTAACAGAAAGCCAGTTTACCCCCTTTTTTTAATGTTCCCTATGAGTCTAATATTTATTTCAATCACAAATTTCCAACGAAGTTGCTAAATATGAAAGTAATGTGCCATAAAATACGTATATATGTAAATAAATCATTATATTAGAAAGTGATATGCTTAAAACTACCACTTCCTGATTACCAAATAATATGGCTGTTAACAAATTACTGACTTTTATGCCCTGAATCTTTACTTCTATTATAATGGTTTTTCTCATTCATTTTGCTTCATTTGTCACTATTTTCTCCAATTGTTTTCCAAATATTTTGAACTATTTGTACAAAACCAGGAAAAATCAAGAGCTGAACATTAAAGGTACTATGGAAATGTGTTCCAGAAAAGCACACACTGACAGAGAATAGCTCACAGAGCATGACAGTGTAGATTCTTCGCACTTTTCATAACACGTCCAAGCAATTAGGACGTTCTACGAATTGCGTTTGTAATGTAATTTGAGATTCATACTGTACATCCTTTTGTTTAAAATGTTGTAAGAGTTCTGGAGTGTAAACGTCTCCATATATTCATGGACCAAAAAGAAATATTGAAAGATATGTATTTTCTATAAAATTTGACTATTAAGACTCAAGAGGTAACAGAGAGAATAGACAAATGTTCCATGCAGAAGAACTCCTTAAGTGTAGGCTGCACATAGTGACTTCCTTCCAAAAAGCACATTATGGAAAGCGGGAAAAAAGAATAATTTTATACTGGAGAAACTTTGCAAACACTACCTCAGCCAGGTGATCATGGTCAATACCAACTATGATAAGTAATGTTGATAGCATGCACCTTTAATGTGACATGACGAAACTGGTACTTTACCTCTGCGACCTTTCTCCCCCAAATCCATAACCCAGTGCAATCATGAAAAAAACATCAGACAAACCCGGGTTGAGGAACATTCTACAAAATACTCGGCCAGTATTCCTCAAAACAGTCAAGGTCATCAAAAACAAGGAAAGTGTGGCAAACTGTTACAATCTAGAAAAGCATAAGGCAATACGAGGACTAAATGTAATATGGTATCCTGGGTGGGATTCTGGAACAGAAAAAACACCTTAGGCAGTACCTGAATAAATCTTAATGAAGTATGGAATTTAATTAATAATAATCTACTACTATTGGTTTGTTAGTTATGACAACTGCAGTATATAAATGTAAGATAATAATAATATGAGAAACTCGGTGTGGAATATATGGGAACTGTCTACTATCTTTGCAACTCTTCTGTAGCTCTAAAACTGTTCTGAAATAAAAAGTTTATTTAAAAAAAATGAAGAGACAATATACAAGAAGTCTTGTAATTAATCTTCATCCTGAAGCCAGCCCAAAAATGTACAAGAGAAAGTGAACAGGGCTGTGTGTTTGTGTGCTGGAGGGGAGTTGAGATGGGCAGGGAGCAATGCTGTCAGGGAAAGTCTTATTGCAAGAAATAACATTGTTACCGATTTCACCTTTGTCCACTTCAAACTTCTGTGAGGTTAGCTAGAACATGCAACCTAAAAGTCAGAAACAGCACCAGCTTCTAAATTATAAAATAAATTATAAAACAAAAAAATAAAAAGTATCTTGACTTTTCAACTCCTTGAATTGGACTTTTATCTATAAAATACAGACTCTACTAATTTGGAACAACTCTTTGTATACAACTGTGAAGAGATTAAGAGCAAGCCTAGACATTAAAAGCTGAGACCTGAATTCATTTGAACACATTCACTTATTAAAGTTTTGATATTGAGCAACTTGCTTAACTTCCTTAAACCTCAGTTTCTTCATCTGTAAAATGAGGATGATATGTATTTCTAATGTGGTTATAAGGATCAACCATATAGAGTTGTATTTTTATGTAACTCACAAAGGGAGACATTAACAGCTCTCATAATTCTATTTCTAATGGCTAAATAACTTCTGCATTTACTTTTGCCATGTCCTATAACATAATTTTGAGCCTTGAGGAAGTAGTTCTTCTAATGGAATTATGTAATCACAGACCATCATAGTTGGAAGGGTCTATAAAATCAACCAATATGACCCACTAATAATAACAACAGAGATTATTTTTTCAGAGCTAATTATGTGGTGGTCACTGTGATAATTACTTTACAAATATTCTCTCACTGAATTTCATTTAATCTTCATCACACACACCAAGGTCATTAACCTTGTTTTTCAGTTGAGGAATTTGAGGCTTAGAGATATCAAGTATCTAGCTCAAGGTCACATGACTATGAAATGTCTTGACTTGGATTTAAATATTGGCCTCTCTCTCTCTCCCTCCCCTCTCTGTCTCTCTCTGTCTGTCTGTCTCGCTCTTCCCTTCTCTCTCTCAAACCTATGGTCTTAATCATAATATTCTACCAACCTTTCCCTGATAGTTAATTCTCCTCTACAATACGTACAAGTGGTCATCCTACTGACGTTTTTCCATCCTGAAGGGGTGCAAAACTCACTACCTCTTGAAACGGTTCATTTTTTCTTTAGACACGTTCCTTATGTTAAGCTAAAATTTGTTTTCCTGTAGTTTTTTAGTAATAGGTTCTAATTCTTTCCTGGAAGAGATCATTCATTATACCATTCGTATTAAATACTATAACATTTGATCAAGAGCCACAGTTAAAAACAAAAAAGTTCTTAAAATTGACAGACAATGAAAATATATACCCTTGTTTCAAAGTTTTCTCAGCAAAGCTTCTCAAGCTAGGAGCACATGCTTTAGGTGTAGAAATTTGAAAATATGTTTCAGCATTAATATGAACAGAGGGGCAAGGTTGAGTTAGCCATAAATATGGAGTGAAGGTTAGTTGCTGTAGTGCCAAGATAAATGTGAACCAGATTAGAGGAAAAGTCATTGGGAAAGGAAGATTATCAAGGTAGTAAAGTTTTATAAGTTCAGAGGGAATGAGCTCTGAAGAAAACAAAAAATAAGGTCTAGTTTAGATGGTGAAGGGAAACACTTGAGAAGTTTCCTTAAGGAGAGGAGCTCAGAAAAGCGTAACAGTTTTATTAGGAATGCCAGGGGAAATATCTAATCAGTGTAGAACAACAGTGATTAACGTTTGTATTACCACTAAAGCATCATCAGTAACACCAAAACTGCAGCTATGAGAGAATAGTATTAAAAATCAGTGGGGCAACTAGAAGGATGTGCAGCTATGACAGACAACTATGTACTGGGGCTTTGGGGGAAAAATAAATAAATAAAATCTTTAAAAAAAAAAAAATCAGTGGGAAGACAAAAATAAGCTTGCGATTTCTGATTCCTGTGTATTTGATAACCCAGAGTTATACAAAAATTGCAGTAAAATTTTTCTTCATTAACAAGAACAATGAACTGTCCTACATTAACAATATTATCTGTTGTAAGTATAGATGAACTATATATATTAAAGAATTATACTAAATGATAAAGAGAATATACATATATACTTTTTTCTCTTTATCAGTCAGGGTCCAAGCAGACAAAAAGAAACCATTCTAACTACTTCAAACAGAAGGAATTTAATCCAATGAATTTGTTACATAGTCAATGAAAAAGCTGAGAACCCAGGAAGGAGAGTACTGCTACACTCTTAGGCCAGGAGGACAAAGGGATGAGGCAGCGTTAGCAAGGTTAGCAGATCTCAGGACCCGGTTTGGAACCATGGTGAGTCAAGGTGGCTGGAGCCAAAGCAATGGAGGAGATTCAACAACTGCTGGACACACTGCAAGAAAGGGGGTGGTGGGACAGAGACATATTAGCACACCCTGCCTCTTTTTTCTCATCTTGTCTACCAAAGCCAGTAGAAGCTAGTTAAAATAGGAGCCTGTGAAAGGCAGCCTGCGGGGATCAGCTCTCATAAAGGAGGAGAAGGAAAGGGAAAAAGCAAATAGATCTGAAGGCGAATAAGCCCAATGGCTGTCATACCACCAAAAGAAAATTTACTCTTTGTCACACTAATGAGCAAAGTCAATTTTACTAATTGTTGTTGTGAGAGACAAAGATTTTCTATTACGCACCTCATAGTTTCAAACTTCATTGACCCCCTGTGACGTATTTCTTGTCCCAAATATATCCCTACCCGGGGTTTTTCCTTTTTCTTCCTCACCCTTTGTAGAACTCAGACTTTAATAATCACATGCATAACAATGTGTCCACCAATTACTAGGAATGGAGTAAATAATTATAATCAAATTAGAATTCCCCTCATAAAAATCATCCTATTAAATATCTTAATAATGATAATTTTATTTCATAATATTCTCAAGTATTTCAATTTTTCCTTATTCCTTTTTTTCTATATTTTTGATAGGAAAAGTCCATCAGAATTCATCAGAATGGTTTATTATACTTCTTTACTTCCTGTTCTATCTTCATCACATTCCAAAACAAACTTTCATTGTTATCACTCCATTGATAAGATGTTTGTTAATTCACCAATGAATGTATATTGACATATCCAAAATCATTTCTCTTCCCATATCCTAAGAACTTTTTAACAACCTTTGAGCTACTTGACCCCTTCATCCCCCCCCTTTTTTTTTAGTATTTTCTTGACCTTCATAACAACAAACTCTACTATCTCTCTAGTTCTTTCTTCTTAATCTCCTTTGTTAATTCTTCCTCTGCCTAAATCTTAAATGTTGGACAATTTCTGGGCCAAATCCTTAGACTTTTTGCCTCATATATCTATTCTTTCTCTGTGATTTTATCCACTCCTTGGCTTAAAATACCCAAATTGCAAATTTCTAACTTAAGTCTCGACTCTCCCTTGAAATTAAACTCATATATCCAACTAGCCACCCAACATCTCTGCTTGGTTGTCCTAAATATAACTTGTTATAAAATTAACTTGTTCTAAGGAGAATATTTTATTCCTCTGTCCCCAAACCTGCTTCCGTTGTAGTCTTTTCTATCTCGTATTGATTTTGCTTTTTCTCTACATCTCAAAAAGCCTACAACTCAACCACAATTCTTCTTTGCTCTTGACCCTCCACAACCAATCTATTCACATCACCTTTCAGCTCTACTCCCAAAGCATATGCAGAATATGAGCATTTTCACCTTTTCCATTGCTCCCAACCTCAGTCACAACCATCCTCATTTCTCACCCAGATTAGTGCAATAGCCTATTAACTAATCTCATTTCCATTCATGTCTCTTTATAGCCCAGCCTTCACACAGTAGCCGGAGTAATCTTCTAAAAATGTAATTAAGATCATGTCACTCTTCTGCTTATGATTTCCTATTGCACTTAGTGTAAAATCTAAACTCCTTCCTAAGATCTATAAAAACACACAAAGATAATAGATCTTCTGTAGACAGTTTTTCCCTAATCATATTTTTCTGGATATACTTGTTGGAATCAATAAATCACTAAACATATTTATCCGCCCCACATAGGTCCATTGATCTAAAGGCCTCTATTGTCTTCTTAAATTCAGTAAAGTTAAAAAAAGATAACTTTTTCAAAATCGAAAGCAATTTAAAGGTAAGCAGTACAGCCCTGTATCTTAACTTCCTTGAAATAGAGCCTGGCAGTGGACCTCGAGCCAGCTCTCCATTAGCAGAGATAAGCTTTCATGAAAAGCAAAAAATTAAGTTCGTTGGCTTTCTAGCTATCTTTTTTCAGCATCTGAATCAATGATGCAGTTCTAAGGATTTCAGGCAGAAAAGCAATCTCACCCCCAACCCCACATTAAAAGCCAAAGAAATATCAAATGGAGATAAGAGAGTTACATGAAAGATTACCTGAAACTGTGGCCTGCTGCCACTTGGTAGGACAATCAACATGCATGGAGGATTAAGCTATACAAACTCAGTTGAATTGAATCAGCTGTCTTAATGGGCCAGAAAATCAACCAGTCTGAGTGAAAAATTCACTTGAAGTGGTTGACTGGCACTAGTTGAAGAAGCAACTTAAATGTGTGGAATCCTTAAAATGCCCCAAACTAGAGTAAAAAAGAAACATCTTTTTTCTCAATTTCCATCTCAGTGCTTGACGTAGTCTAGACATAGCCTCAGGGCTCTAAGACCAAAAAACCAATTGTACCTCCCTTGATCTCTAAAAATATCCTTTAAATTCTCAATGATATCTATCACCATGTAAACCAAGGACACATGGACCGTTACTCTGGACTCCTTGCTTATGTCTTTACTTCATGAATAATTTACCCAATGGTCTTATGTATTCCTAAGAACCTTCCTTTATTATAAGAATACATATTACTATAAACACTTTACTTTTTATATTGAGTTTTCACATGCATTGTCTCAAGACTCTTTGAATTAGGCATTGTTATCCTTATGATTTGAATGAGAAATCTGACCCTCAGACATAATAAATCGTTTGTTCAAGATCATGTGCATGTGGAATATCAAAAGCTGGGATTCATTTCAAGGCCTACACTACAAAGTATATGTATCTCCTTAGCCTTCTGAAAATCTATCAGGTCACAATATTTCTCCAAAATTCCTATCGTTGATAATCAGAAGCTCTAAAATAAATTTTTATCCCTTTGCATAGGAGAAGTAAATAAAGCCATGCCATAATACCCACCTATTAAGCAGACGTCGCTATAAGAATCCATTAATTTATTAAGTGACTTGTAGAATTGACCATGAGTTGATAGTCCAAATAACTCAATGTCAAGCTCATATTTACTATGACTTAATAGTGCCAAAAAAGAAAGTGAAGCCCTGTGCAGATAGGTGATTTCTTCCTAAATTATGCATTTGTATATGGATAAAATTTTTACAGCTGCCAAAGTCTTTCATTCTGAAGAAGCGTCAAATTGCTTTGCAAAGAATCAAGTTTTATCTTGAATAGAGTAAGTAAATAGTTCATTTCAGTAGAAACTATATTGTCACTACATCAGCAATTCTCATTTAAAAAATGTGCATTACTTATTCAGCTATTTGAAAGACGGTATTAGAGAGGAGCTATTTTGTCATTTTTTTCCATCTATAAGCCTTCATTTTTAAACTTATATTATTGTGTGTTTTTAAGACATCCATTACCATTTTAAAATGTACCAGTCTATCTTGAATTTCTCAGCAAGTTTCTATGCCACAGAAAATACTAATCCTTTCAATTTATTGGGAATCAATGTTTAATCCTCTTTTTTGTTCTCATACTTATTACAAATCATAAAAAATTCTGAGTGTCAGTTTAAGGAGTGAAAGGCTTATGTAATATTCCTATTACTTATTGATCATTTTAAATTAAAAATTTTAGTGCTCTTTACTTGAAAAGTAAACCAAAAAATTATGTTTCACATAGAAATGTTTCCAATACATAATAAGAGAAGTGTGTTTTGGGGGATGTTTCATACAATATTTTAATATCCATAAAAATTGAGTTTCCATTACTAGTTAAATTTATGATGATTACTTCAAGCTTTCATAATAGATGAAAAAAACCTTTAGTTACCTCTAACAGGAATGAAGAACATGGAGAATATGCTGATGGGTATCTGAAAGCAAACCTTAAAATAGCAAAAATATTCTAAAATTATTTTATGTTTAGGCCTTGTAAAACTTTAAAATCTCATAATCCTTTTAAAATTTTATGTAACAGTAATTTCTTCATATGATTCAAAATCTCTCAAAATTTTTCACATTAATCTATTCTATTATATGTCTATAAATTACTAAACTATTATGAGATATCTTCCTTAGGTCAATATATTTTATTTTTAAGTATATTGAAATTGTAGAAGATCCTATACAGATATTCTTATTTTATTTTTAATATTTCTTTATACACACGCATAGTTACCTATCTTTTTATGAAAATGCATAAATTAGATAATATTATTTATTCATTTATTCTCTAAACAAATACTTATTATATACCAACCATGTGTCAGGCACAGCTTAACTGCAGAGGACAAAATGTACAAAAAGTGCCCATCCTCATTAAACTCACATTGTACAGTGGAAAACAGACAATGAAGAAAACCAAAGGAAAAACACAAAGTATTTGGATGGTAATAAAAATACTATGAACAAGAATAAAGCAGGGAAGGGGATAGCGAGTAGAAGCTAGGCTGGTGCGTACAAGTTTAAGTAGGTTAATCAATGGATAAGGCTTCACCCTGAATGTGAAATTTGATAAAAGACCTTGAGGACGTGAAGGAGTTAGCCGTGAGAAAACCTGGAGGTAAAAAAAACCAAAAAGCATTTGAGGAAGAGTGTACAGCAAATGAACTAGGAGGAGGAAATAGAGAGAATTAAGAGAGATAATAGGACACCAGATTACAAGCCAATGTAAGGATTTTGGCTTCTGCACTTATTCAGATGGAAAGCCTACAGAGGGAATTGAGCAGAGAATGACATAGGACAACGCCATCTATTGTGCTATGAACATAATTGAAGTGTGGAAGAAGAGCAAACAGTTATGAAAACTATTTAATCAAGATGTCTCCTACTATTGACTTATACAAGTCTAGTGGCAGTGGAAATGTGAAAAGTGGTCAGATTATGAATATATATTGAAGGTTGGGTACACAGAATTTACTGATGATTAAAAGTAGGATCCAAGGAAAATAAAAAGCAGAATCAAGGATAAAAAGATGGGGTAGTCAAGACTGAGATGGAGAAATTGTTTTATTGGGACTAGATAGGATAATCAACAGAATAAGTATGGGTAGAAAAGAGAACAGGTAAAACAATTTAGCCTAGAAACTCTCCAACATTTAAAATTCGGTCAGATGAGAGAGGAGTTACCAGATCAAAAGACAATCCACTAGGAAGAATTGAGTGTCCTGGAGCCCAAGCGAAGAAAACGTTTGAACAGGAGGAAGTGATCCAATAAGTTAAACAGCATTAATTGATCAAGTAAGAGGAGGATTGAGAATTGGCCATTGGCCATTTATCAACATGAAGGTCATTCTGAATTCAACAAGAGTATATTCAGTGATGTGCTAGAGAATGTGAACAGGTCTTTGTGAAATTTTGCTCTAAATGGGGATAGAAAATCGGGTGTAGCTGGAGGTAGAAATAAGGATGGTGGAAAGGAGAAAAAAATGATGATCAAGACTAAAGAAAGGAAATTGGTGGGGTACTATTTTGAGTATTTGACAGAAGAGGGATTTTGTAGACAAATAGAGAAATTGGCTATTGGTAGGAAGATGGACAAGACAAAAAACAGATAGTAAGGGCACACATCATATATGCTTCATAGGTTTAGTGTGTCTGGGTCTTTATTATATTTTATTGTTCTTTATTTAATTTAGTTTTATGTAACTTTTATCATCAGCTGCTCACCATCAATTTTCTTCTTATTCACCCACATCAATACAAGAACAACCTTTCCTCACCCAATTTGTTTGTTGGAAGTACAGATCTTCTTCAACTTACAATGGAGTTACATTCTGAAAAACTCATCTTGTAAGTTGAAAATATCATAAGTCAAATATGCATTTAATACACCTAACCTACCAAACAACATAGCTTAGCCTAGCCAACCTTAAATGTGCTCAGAACACTTACCCTAGCCTACAGTTGAGCAAAATTACCTAACACTACCCTATTTTATAATCAAGTGTTGAATATCTCATGTAATTTATTGAACACTGTACTGAAAGTGAAAAACAAAATGGTTGTATGGGGACAGAGTGGTTTTAAGTGTATCAGTTGTTTACCTTCACGATCATGGGGCTGCCTGGGAGCTGTGGCTTGCTGTCACTGCCCAGCATCACGAGAGAGTATCCTACCACATATCGCTAGCCTGGGAAAAGATCAAAATTCAAAATTTGGAGTACAGTTTCTACTGAATGTGTATTGCTTTCACACCACAGTAAAGTCAAAAAATCATAAGCCAAATCATCAAGTCGAGGATCGTCTGTATATGTATATTACGTATGTACTTATATATATTCATATTAAGGCATATATTCAATAATTATTTATCTAACAAAAATTGGGTCATTTGTATACTTGTTTATGATGCTTCTTTTTCTCCCTAAACAACATTTCATGGAACTACCGTAGCTCAATTCATTCTTTAAACAAAATGATAATATTCCATGGAGTTGTACCAAAATTTATTCATCTCTCTGATAACAAGCATACTCCTTAGTTTCAATGTTTGCCATCTCAAGCAATGCTTCTGTAAAAAATCATTTTATATGTGTTTTGAATCATTTGTGCTCATATTTCCATATCTTGAGATTGAATATCTTCCAATCTCTGAAATGGGATTGTGATATAAGAAAGAATTTTTACTTTAATGTTAATAGTTGTTTACAGACTGCTTTTCATCCAAAACTTCCAACGTTCACATTGCACCAGCAGTTGCTATTATTTTTAGTCATTCAGATTAGCGTAAAATGGTATATCATTTACTTTGTTTTGCATTTCTTTGAATGCTGTCAAATTTGAGCATCTTGTTTAAGTTTTATGCCCTTTTGGATTTGCTCTTCAGTGAATTATCTATACTTCACTGAACAAACTATGTTTATTTTTCTATTGTACAATTTGTCTTTTTTTGGACAATATGTAAGAAAATTTCTTATATTAAGGATTTTAACCCTTTTTCTGTCATTTGTGTTATTTTTTTCCAAACGAATCATTTATTTCTTAATATTTAAAATTTTCCCCTATAGCTAAAATGTTTTTGCATAATCAAATAAGTCTCCCATTCTCAAGGACACAGGTCAATCCAACATTTCAACTCCATTTTTTCTATTGCTACCAAGAAGATTAGATATGTCCATATACAGCTTATGCCAAGACCTTTCCCACTCCCATTTCTTCAGGAAAATGTCTTCCTATGTTCTGCCTTTTTCGTGTTCTACTCAAGAGTCCTGTAGTTCCTTCTAGGCCTTTGCCCAGCACAAGGGGAGACAGGGGGAAAGCCCCATCCATTTTCTTTGTGAAGAACTCAAAGTATTTTTTTTCTTTTTGCTTGAGGAAGATTGTCCCTGAGCTAACATCTGTGCCAATCATCCTCTACTTTGTATGTGGGACGCCGCCACAGCGTGGCTTGATGAGTGATGTGTGGGTCCGTGCCCAGGGTCCGAACCTGCAAAACCCAGGCCACGGAAGCAGAGCGTGAACTTAACCACTACGCCACTGGACCAGCCCCACCCAAAGCATTTCTTGAATGCAATTGATCATAGTCCTCAGGGCCTATTGTGACTCAGATAAAGATCGACTGAAATTGAGACTGAAGAGTACCTAGTTGTGTTCAGGCCACCCTATTCAGACAATCCCATTACTCATCCTATTTTCTAAAGGACATATTTCTTTAAGCTACTCATAAAGATTTATTTTGAGAAATCTCATCTCTCATAATTTTACTCCTCTGTTCAGAATTTCTATGCCTTAAGAAGAAAAGCTGATCTAAAGTTTATCTAAAAAAAATTAGGAATTCCATGTGGATAAGAGTTTTGGATATGCATGTGATTGAAAATATAATGTAATATGATTTATCTGGGATTACCTATGGCAGACCTCCTCCAATTTAAGTGTCTGAAACCTAAAAAGTTGCTTTAGAGGATATATCTCTACAAGAACTTTCTGATTCTCTATATTGACAATTTATTTTTCTCTTATTTATGCTTTCAATACATACTCATTGTATACCATATTTATGCAAAAAAAGAAAACTATTCTAGACTCTGGGTATACATATAAAATTGAATAAGATAGTCAAGGTGCCCTGCCCTTTTGGAAGAGATAAACATTACATAAATAAACAAATAAATAAATAAATACAAATATATAATAAAATATAGAAAATAATTTAAAATTGTGAAGTGTTAGGGAAACTAAAGAGAGTCATTTGATTGGGATAAACTAATCTTACAGAGAAGTAAACATTTAAATAGGAATCTAAGGATAATCTAAAAGAAAAATGCAAGAATATTTGCAAATCATGATCCCCTTCTACCTCAGGGCTAAATGTACATTTCATTATCCTTGGTTTTATACATGTTTACAATTATGTTGCTGACAGATAGATAGATAGATATAGACATAATACATACACATTTATACATATACATACATATACACAACAGTATATGTAAATACACATGTAAATGTGTACATATATTATGTTGTTAAAAGATATGTTTACATGCATAATTGTTTGTGGTACAGTCAGGTTAAATTAGATAATATAAATAAATAATAGGTATAGTGCTTAAAACAGTGTCTGGCACAGAGTAAGCACAATGTTGATGTTTTAAATATAAACAAAACAATAGTAATTTGTATGGTTCAATTAGAAATAGAAGGTAAAAAATGGGAGGAGGTTGAAAATAATTTAAAAATGCTTAAAAACTCATGAAGAATGTACAAAACACTTATTCTCCTCTACAATAAAATAAATTCCAACTTATATATGAGTTTAAATGTGCCATTGCATTTCATTTACCTAATGTGCAAATATAAGATAATTGTTATTCAATAATATCTGGTAGATCAAATAGATGAGTGAAAATGCTACCCTACATATACTTCTAGTGATTTTTTTTTTGAAACATAACATGTATACAGAAAAGTTCATAAATCTTTAACACAGCTTGACAAATTTGCTAAGGGAACATATTTGTGGACCACCACCTAGGCAAGAAATAGAACATTAACAAAATCTCAGAAGCCTCCTTCAGGCAACTCATGCTCCCTCCCACTCCTTGTCTCCTAGTGGCACCACTCTTCTGGCTTCTATTATGGTAATAATTTTACCTGTTTCTGAGCAACATGGAAGTGAAATCATCCAGTAACTACTCTTTTGTGTCAACCTTCTTCCGCTCAGCATTGGTTCTGTGAGATTCATCCATGTTCTTGAATGTAGAAAAAGCTCATTCATTTTCATTGCTCTATAGTATTCCACTATATGAATGTACAAGAATTCTTTATCCATTTTCTTGTTAATTATTTGGATTATTTACAGGTTGGTTGGGGCTGATCAACTGATTCCACTATGAACATCCATGTTCATGTCTTCTGGCTTACATATATAAGCAATTCTGTTGGATATTTCTTGTTCATAGGATTGCATATATTAGGTTGTAGTGAGTACTGCCAATACAGTCATATGCCACATAGTGATGTTTCGGTCAACAATGGACCACGTTTATGATGGTGGTCCCATAAGATTATAATGGAGTTCAAAAATTCCTATCTCCTAGTGATGTCACAGCCATCATAACATCATAGTGCAATGCATTAATCATGTGTTTGTGGTGATGCTTCTGTAAACAAACCTATTGCTGTGCCATTCATATAAAAGTACAGCACATACAATTAGGTACAGTACATAATACTTGATTATGATAATAAATGACTATGTTACTGGTTTATCATACTATACTTTTTATTGTTATTTTAGTAAAAACATTTTACTATAAAACACTATGCCGTGTTATGCCAGCACCAGCCTCATATATCTCGTGTTTACCGTGACTCCTCATTGTATCATTTTCTCTTGTGCTTGATTTAATCTCATGTTGCTTTGTTCATCATGGCCCCTAAGCATACATAATCCACTGCTAATGTTGCCAGTAAGAAGCCACATCCAGTGCCTGACCTGGAAACAAAATTTAAAGTGGTTAAGAACTAGAAAGGTAGAGAATCAGTGATGGTTATTGCTCACTAGTCAGGCACGTCCCATTCCACCATAGCTACGATCTTGAGGAACAAGATCAAAGTGATGTAAGCTGTTAAAAGATCTGCTTCATTGAAGACAATGACACTAAATGCTGGACCCGACTATGATCTTGAATTTACTGCTAGCTCTGGGTAGTTTAAATGATTCAAGAATCATTATTCACTACCTAATGTGAAAGTGAGTGGTGAGTCTACTAGTGCTGATGTGAAGGCAGCTGAAGAAGTTTTGGAAACTCTAGATAAGCTGATTGTGGGAAAAAACTACTTGCTGGAGCAAATATTCATTATGGATAAAAACTCCCTATTCTGGAAACGAATGCTTAAAAGGACTTTCATCCATATGGAGGCCAAGTAAATGCCAGATTTCAGGGCTTTTAAGGACAGGATAACAGTCTTATTGGGGGCAACGTTGTGGGCTACAAATTGAAACCCTTTGTGATCTAGCACAGTGAGAACTCCAGGGCCTTCAAGCATATCAATAAGCACACCCTGTCGGTGTACTACAGGAGCAATAAGAAGTCATGGATGACCCATCTCCTCTTCCAAGATGCCCTCCTAAATTGCTGTGCAAGCAAAATGAAGTACCATTTGGAGAATAACATACTTTGTAAAATTTTGCTTGTTGTTGATAATGCTCCCAGATATCTTTATTTTTTTGGTGATCTTTACACCAATATAAAAGTAGTGTTTCTCCCTTCAAACACTACCTTTTTGATCCAACCGGTGGACCAAGGAGTTATAGCAGCTTTACAGTCTACTACTGGAGGAGGACATTTGCCCTGGCTAGTGCCACAACTGAAGGAGACAATGAGAAGACACTGATGCAATTCTGGAAGGATTACAATATCTATGACTGCATCAAGAACATTGCTTGGGCTTGGGGTAATGTCACCAAGGAGTGTATAAATTGAATCTGGAAGAAGACACTCACGAGGTTCATCTATGACTTCAAAGGATTTGCCAAGGATGAGGACGTTGCAAACATCAACATGGCTGTGGTTGAGATGGCAACCAACTCTAATCTGGGTGTGGATGAGGGTGATGCTGAGGAGCTCCTAGAGGTGGTTCCTGAGGAATTGACTAATGAGCAATTTTTGGAACTGGAACAGGAATGCAGAGCTGAAGAAGAAGCAAAAGGAAAGGAAACTGCAGTAGAAGAAAAAGAAGAACCCTCAAGAAAATTCACAGTGAAGCGTTTAGCAGAAGCTTTTGCAGACCTCAACATGTTTCTTCAAATGTTTGAAAACATGGACCCCAACACTGAAAGGTTTTCATTAATAGAGAGGAATGTTCACGGTACATTATCTGCTTACAAGCAAATATATGATAAAAATAAAAAAAAAAAAACAAGCAAACCACCATGGACATACTTCTGAAGAGAGTGACATTTCCTCAAGAAGAGCCTCAGGCAGATCCTTCAGGAGGTGTTCCAGATGAAGGCATTGTTATCATAGGAGATGACAGCTCCATGCATGTTTTTGTCCCTAAAGACCTGCCAGTGGGACAACATGTGGAGGTAGAAGACAGTGATTTTGATGATCCTGATCCTGTGTAGGCCTAGGCTAATATGTGTGTTTGTGTCTTAGTTTTTGATAAGTAAAAAAAAAAAGTAAAAAAAAAGAAAAAGAAAAAAATTAAAAATAGAACAAAGCTTATAGAATAAGAATATAAAGAAAGAAAATATTTTTGTACAGCCAATGTGTTTGTGTTTTAAGCTAAGTGTTATTACAAAAGAGTCAAAAAGTGAAAAAAAATTAAAAATTTTATAAAGTAAAAAGTTACAGAAATCTAAGGTTAATTTATTATTGAAGAAAGAAAAATTTTTTTTAAATAAATTTAGTGTAGCCTTAGTGTACAGTGTTTATAATGTCTACAGTAGCGTTCAGTAATGTGCTAGGCCTTCACATTCCCTCACCACTCCCTCACTGACTCACCCAGAGCAACTTCTAGTCCTGCAGGTTCCATTCATAGTAAGTGCCCTATACAGGTATACTATTTTTTATCTTTTATACTGTATTTTTACTGTACCTATTCTATATTTAGATACACAAATACTTACCATTGTGTTACAGTTGGCTACAGCATTCAGTACAGTAACATGCTGTACATGCTACACACACAGCCTAGGAGTGTAGTAGGCTATACCATCTAGGTTTGTGTAAGTACACTCTATGCTGTGCACATGATGATAAAATCACTTAATGACACATTTCTCAGAATGTATCTCTGTCGTTAAGCAACTCATGACTGTAATTTTACAAAGTGGTATGCCTGTTATTTTTTTAAATTAAATGCTGAGAATTGTATATTTAATATTATAGAGGATCATAATATTATGTTTACAGTTTTGTTGTAAAGATATTATCTTCCTCTGGACAAGATGCAACTTCTTCTGTCCCATAATTTGAATAAAAGCAAATCAAGTTGAATAGGAGTTATTGTTTAATGGATATAGAGCTTCAGTTTTATAAGACAAAAAGAGTTATGGAGATGGATGATGGTGTTTGCACAACATTATGAATATATTTAACTCAACTGAACTGCACACTTAGAAGTTGTTACGATAGTAAATTTTATGTTACATGTATTTTACCACAATAAAAATAAATGAAAGAAAAAGCAAATCGAGTTGACTTGGTCAAGGGAACAGATGATAGAACCTTCAGTTCTTCTGAGGGATTGTCTATTTGTCTGATTTGGCATTACTCCTAGAATATAACCCTTAAAGGGTCACAACTGAAAGCCTGATGTTTTTACCAAATCTCCATTTTTTTAATAGTACCTGAATTCCAATTTCTCTCTCCTTATATTTGAAAGTCTTTGGAAAATTCTGCTTAGCTTTTTTGTTTTTGTTTTTGTTATTTGTTTGTTTTCCCTTAACAGTTACTTTCTGTTTGGTTTCTTGGCCTCAGATGCCTGTCCAGTTTAGGAATTCACAGGCATGTTGCTAAAAACTATGAACTCACAGTTTCTCCTTGGCCTTTATCTCCCAAGTCGGGTATCAGAGATTTCTCCAGTTAGAAAAATGGTAGAGAGGGTTGAACTCACCTCTGTGTATTCCATTCTTCTTAGTTTAAAGGCACCTCAAGTCCTGACTAACTTGATTGTTCTCCAATGCTCTCCAATTTTTAAAAAAAAGTTCTCTGGCTTTAAAATTGTCCTTAGTGGGAGGGACTTATGTGATACAAGCTATTTTATCATACCCAGAAACAGAAGTCCTAAGTTATACTATTTTAATTATCATGGGTTAATGATATTAAAGGTATCAAAATATGTAAAGGAAACATTTAAACATGGTTAAGCACAAGTATCTTCACAGATTTCAGAGTTATATGCATTAGGTTCCTAACAAATGTGCTTTCATTACAATTTAACTGATATTTCTTTAGTCTTAAGTAAGTATAAGTCTTACTAAGCATAGCTTTTTAGAGACTGCAGTCAGAGTATTAACATTATCTATAAAGACAACTTTTATGTTTCATGGTCATGGATAATCAGAATTGGATATTTATTTTCAGAATTTTTATCTTAAACATAAGATATTATTCTAAACTGTAATACTAAATTTCAATGGCTCTCATTACTTCAATAATATAGTGTTTCAAACTAAAGGTAATATTACTGACTATGTAACACTTCCATAAACACTGTTTATTAAATTCTCATAACCCTGTACGTTGGACACTGTAGTACTGTTTCCCTGGTTTCATGGAAGCCTAACAGAGGCTTACAGTGACTAAGGGAGGTGTCTAAGAAGATACAGATTATTAACCCAAGGCTGGGATTCAATCTCACATCACTCTCCAAATTCTCAAATGTGTTCTCTTCCTACTAAAACCCATTAGAGATTTATATACACATTTCAAAATGAAAACTTATCTCTATGTGAATGACCCAACACACTTGGGTACCTCAGAATCAATAGGTGTAAAACTGATCATGTCCCCTCAGTTCAAGTCTCCATCACAGTTAATGGAAAGATGATTCGAGGGTCACATTGCCTCTAGTCTCCCTTTTGTGCATCCCTGACATTGGATCATATTTTTGTTCTCCAACTAGCTTCTTATCCTTGGATCTCTATCAGCATCAAGACAACATACAGTGACTTGTCACTGGATTTATTAGTGTTTGCTAGGGTAACCATGTAATAACTAGAACTTCTCAGAATAAAAAGAGGCACTATTAATTATTGTGCTAGGAAAAGAGAAGAAATCTGGATCTGTCTCAGGTAAACCTGAATGTATGATTGCTCTATTGATCATTGCGGCATGGATTATGGTCCTGAAGTAGATTCATATTTGTCATTACCAACTGTTGATGGTTTGAAGGGTTGGGAAAAAGTGAAGAAATTATAATGCTTAAAGAGTTGAAACTATATAGTAAGATCATCCTAAGTATAGAACCTGGTTCCACCATATACTAGCTGTGAAATGTTGTGCAAACTGTTAACCCCCTTGTACTGGTTTGCTATTATTGCCTGACAAACTCGCCCAAAACTCAGTGCCTTAAAACTACAATAATTTATTGTTACTTATGCATGTTCAGTCCAGCTGGTGTTGAGCTAGAGTTCATCTTATTTAGACTGGGTTTAGCTGAAAATCCATGTATCAGCCAGTAAGAACTGAGTGGCTCTGCTTCTCACTGCAGGTATTGTGTATCCTCTAGAACAGGTCTGCCGCAGTCTTCTCTTATTATTATTAGACTAGCAGGAAAGCTAGAGTGTGTACTTCATAATACAATGGCAATAGTACAAGAAGTAAGTGGAAACACTCAGTCCTTATAAAGCCTAGATTCAAAATTTGCACATTCTATTTACCAAAGCAAGGCATCCACAGTCAAAGAATGGAGACATACTCTCCACCCTTTGTTTAAAGACATTGCCACAAGGGAAGGTTCATAGATGCAGGAAGGACTAAAGAATTGAAGACAAGGATACAATGTAATATTTGTCTGAGACTCAGTTTCTTCACCTGTAAAATAAAGACAATAGTAGACCCTTGAAGGCTATTTGTTGTATATACTAATATAATATAATATAATATAATATAATATAATATAATATAATATAATATAATATAATATATGTAATATAATAGTAGCCCCTTGAAGGCTACTTGGCTACTATTTGTTGGAGTGTTTGAGATAATGTCCATATAGCATCCAGTGTAGAGTAGATGTTTGACACCTGAAAGCTATTTCTCTAGTTTTATTATTATTGTTATTAAGAGGTTAAGATGTAATGATAAGGGCCATTTAGGGAAAATAATTACTATGAACTATTACTTTCAAGTATCTTTTTCTGCATTTGTGTACTCTTCTTGGTAGATATCAGGAAAAGATGGTGCTCGAAGTTCAGTCTTAGTCATCAAAGGAGTTCTAAAATCAAACCTTTTATATTTAAAACTTTAGAAAAATTATGTATTACTCCTACCTTAGCTAGCATTTTCTTGTGATTAAAATAGCATGGATCATGAAACTAAATGCATTTTTAGGACATTTGTTTCTCTATTGATTTACCTTTGATGAAACAGGTAAAAATGTATCTAAAATGTAATTATAGAAACACCAAAAATTCACACTGAGAGCATTTAAGTATTCTACCAGAAAAATGGATATAGTTTTAGTTAGAAGCTGAAGTTGAGGAATTTAACTTTATAGCTCGACTTGTATAGAGTTTTCATTTCTAGAATTGACTTAAGAAAATTTTACTCTGAATTACTAAATCACGATGCATACGAAATGCTTTTCATTAATATAAACAATGTCAATATTTTCTACCAAAGTATACTCTATCATGGTGCTGGTAAATAAAATACGACATATTTTCACCTTTTCTCTCCTTACTTCTGTTTTGTAATAGATGAAGCAGAGTTACTCCAACTGCTTTTATCTTCTACATGTGTACTTTAGATGAATTGTTCTTCTTTAATAATTAACTTCATTTGGTATCTGAAACAATTGTACTAAAGCTGTACTTCAAAAAATAGTAAATAAATATATATTCAGTATAATTTGAATCATAGCTTATCAGAAGCAGTGAGCCTGAGTGTTGATTTGTTAGAATAATTTAGCATTCTGCAGTGTCAGGTAACAACGTACCAGTAATTAATTAGGGAGAATATTTTTATCCTGATCTGCTGGTTTGCTAGTAATTCATATCACCTTGGTATACTCAAGTAAAGAAAATGGGATGAGAGTTGTCATCACTTGATTATGAACCTCAAAATTGGTGGCTATGATTCCAGTTGCCAGTTCTAAGTAGTCTGGATATAAAGTTCAGATTAAATATATGCTTCCAGAATAATAAAACTGTTTCCACTTACTCTATTCTCTTTACTGGGGCCATTGCTCTTTATTAGTATTTAAATAGTAAGACTATGTTTTTTCCAAGATTTCTAAGCTTGGATTAAAATATTTCATTCATTTATTTAAGAATATTTATTGAGCTTCTACCGTATGTCAATTATTATTCTTGGTGCTAGGATACAACAATAAAGAAGAGACCAGAGAATAAAAAGACCTTTCCAATCCAATGGGAAGAGATACATGTAAAATACAAAAGCATACTTTGTTCATGAGACTGTGATAAATCTGATGAAGAAAAATAACATGGTGTAGGAGCATTGGAAAGCATTAGGAAAGTCCATCTTGGTGGCAGATTGCATTATAAAATAGGGTGGTCACTTGGGGCCGGCCCAGGGGTATAGTGGTTAAGTTCATATGCTCCTCTTCAGCAGCCCGGGTTCGGTTCGTGGGTTCGGATCCTGGGGGTGGACCAACATACGGCTCATCAAGCCACACTGTGGTGGCGTCCCACGTATAAAATAGAGGAAAATTGGTATAGATGTTAGCTCAGGACCAATCGTCCTCACAAAAAATAAAAAAAATAAAATAAAATAAGGTTGTCGGAGAGCTCTTCATTAAGATGGTGGGCTTTGAATAAAGACATAAAGAAGGTGAGAAAGTACAGACACATGGATACCTGGGGCAGGGGTGTTGCAGGCAGAAAGAACCCAGGTGCGATGGCCCTGAGGCAACAGCTTACCTGATGTGTCTGATGAGAATCAAGGAGATCTACATAAGCACATAAAGATAAGGGTAACAGGTGAAGACAGAGAGACAAATGGGCAGGGGAAGTATGGTGGTGGTGGTGGTCGTGCAGATTGGAGGGGCCTTGGAGGCCACTATAGTGTTTTACTCTGAGCAGCATAGAAAGCCATCGAAGGGCTTTAAGAAGAGGAGCAGCATAACATGACTTCGTTTCCAAAAGATTGTTCTGGCTTTTGTGTTAATGGAAGACTGTAAAGGAACAAGAGTGTCAACAAGGACACCAGCTAGTGGCTATTTAGGATAAACCAAGGTGACAAAAGATCACAGCTTGAGCCAGGGTGGGAGTGGTGGAGGCGGTGAGAAGTGGTCACACATTGAATCTGTTTTTAAGCAGCTCCAACGAGAATTTCTTACAGATTAGATGGAGAGTGTGGAAGAGAGAAGTCAAGTGTGAAATGAAAGTTTCGTTGGCCTCTGCTACTGGAAAGATGAAATAGATCTTGCCTGACATGTGAATAAAGACGGAGAAGCTGGGTTTAGAAGAATGATCAATATTTTAACTTTGAAATGTCATTAAGACACGTAAATAGATGTGTCAAGTACATACCTGGGTATCCTGGAATCCAGAGAAGAGGTCTGAATGAAAAATAAAAATGTGAAAATCACCAGTTTTTTAAAGCCACAACACTGGTAGATCACAAAAAGAGTGAGTGCAGGTAAGAGAAGAGGTCCAGAAACAAACACTGGGCATTCCAACATTGAGAGATGAAGAGAAAGGAAATAGCAAAGGAAAAAAACTAAGCGCAACAAGAGAGGCTGGAGAAATTGAGGGAATCTGCATTCTGGAAGCCAAGAGAAGGCAATTCAAGAAGGAAGGGGTAATCCCACGTGTCAAGTCCTGCTGATAGAACAAGTGAAATGAGAACCAAGAATTGCCCATTGGATTTTTCAACACATGATAACTGGTGAAGTTGATAAAAGGATTTTCACTTGGAGAAGCATAGATGAGAGCATAACTAGGCAAGGTTCAAGACAGAATAGAAAGACAGTGCCTAAAGACGGAGAGTATAGACACTTATCAGTTCTGAGACATGCACTATTTCATATTTTGAGTCTGTGAAATTGGGATATGTGTTAAAATTAATAGCATTTTATGCTTGCTACTACCTAGGCAGCCATTTTGATGCAGTTGTCATTGCCTGCTTATTCAGGAACTTTGTCGTAGTTGTTTAAATTTTCATCACAGCTACATAAAGATAAAACTAAAAACTTTTTCAGTGTATGTAAAATAAAAATTCTAAGTGATACAAAATCTTTGATCATAACTTAATTAGAATTTTTCCTTTCTTAGTGGCACATACACTAACTGAATGTTATAATCAATATAACTCAAATACAATAAATATGATTATCATGGAGTTTAGCTATAAGGGGAAAACAGAAATAAAGAATAGTTGGAGGGGATTAGGAGGTTAAGAGGGAGTTTGCTTATGGGATTTTGTTTATTTAAGATGGTCAAAATTAGGAGGTGTTTACATGCTGTTGGGAACAATCTTATAGAAAGTAAAAATTTGATGCACCATGATACACTTGAAGTATATTTTTCCTATACTTCTGAACATGAAAATATGGTTGCAACAGTGCTCATATCTCTGTCAGTAGTGTTTTGCTGAAATAATTTAAGATCTTTCTTTTGTGTTCACACGATAGAATTTGCTCTAAAATCCTTCTGTAGATTACGGATATAAAGATTCAAGCTCAATGTAAACTGTATTCTCATATATTCAAGAAATATCAACCACTGGTCTATAAACATTAACTCACAATACTTCTATACAACTCTTTACATCCACACCCATTCAGTATCTTATATAGTGGTTATAAATAAGTAATTTAAAGTATAAAGGAACTTCAAAAAGGAATTCTTCTACTTTTTTATTGAGGTAAGAATTTCTTTATTTAGTAGGCTGATTTTATATACATGCATTTATTTTAACTGAAAATCTCTATATTTTATACTCAATGCACAAGTCATAAGGCATTCCTATCTTATAAATGGGCTTACATAAATAAACAATAAAAATGATTAAAAAAATCACTATTTCTAGAGAAATTTGCATTACTTGGAACAGTGCTAAATGGTGTATACGATTTCCTATTATATTAAAAATCTGCAAAATAAGTATTATAACATAATTCATTTTGCTGATAATGAGCTTGAGATGAATGTAGAGTAACAATGGTATGTAAGTGGTGGCTAGGTCTTAGATAGCTCGAAGGTCTATATAGCTTTTGATTCAGTAATTTCTGTTTCCTTTGTGTTATCTATCTAATGTGGTTATTTTCCAATCTTTATTGCTGGATAGTCAAGTATTTCTGGAAATTCTAATAGGCATTAATAAAAAGTTAGTGTTCTATATTCTATAATTAAAAAAATATAGGTAAGAAAATATGGTTGATTTTGAAAAAAAAATTGTCATAATTGTGAAAATCAGGTATGGCCTAACGTGTAATTCTTAATTCATGAATATGGAAGTTTCAAAATCTGGGAATAAATTAAGATTCACGTTTTATCTAATAACTATCATTTTAAAGCACTCTGATTATTCGACAATCACCTGGGGATTTTCTGTTTGTTTGTTTGTTTGTTTTCTGCTGAGGAAGATTCACCCTGAGCTAACATCTGTTGCCAATCTTCCTCTTTTTGGTGAGGAAGATTCACCCTGAGCTAACATCTGTTGCCAGTCTTCCTCTATTTTGTATGTGAGTCACTGCCATAGCATGATCACTGAGAGAGGAGCAATGTAGGTCTCCACCTGGGAACCGAACCCAGGCCACCGAAGCGGAGCATGCCAAACTTAACCACTAGGCCACCGGGGCTGGCCCAGACAAGCATTTGTTTTTGTTTGGTTATATTTTGACATTTTCTTTGTTCTGTTCTTAATAAAATAACTATGATATAATTTATTTAAAGTATTTTTTTCATTGTTATAAAAATGTAAAAGATAAAAATCACATTTTGACTATTTTTTGGCAGCAATCTGTGTTCATTTTATATATCTTATCACTCTAAGTATTTTATGAGCGCATATTGGTGTACTGACAGTATATAATATATCATTAAATGTTCTGTACAAAAAAATTCAAGGAAATCTCTTCTTATTGACCTATGGTTGCTTAGAATCCTTCTGCTCATCAAGCTACATACTCCTTCAAGTTTGTGTGGTTCACCTAGGATCTTAATTGTCTATATCGGTATTAATTCCATGAGAAAACATGTTCTCAATACAGTTACGGGTATTGTGCAGACCACACATCAACCCCTTATTCACTGAGTGTATATGATGGATGCCGTAAAAGTAGTGCCAGAGAAGGGGCATAGGATAATGTTTAGGAATATGGGCTCCAGAAGAAGGCTCCGTGAGCACCAATGACTAGCTGTTAAGACCATAGTAAGTCATTTGACCTCTCTCAGCTTCACTTTCCATACCTATAAAGTGAAAGTTATAACAGCATCCATATCATAGGCCTTAGAGAGTTAAATGATGGAGTATTGCTTAATGCATTGCTTGGCATACAGTTAATGTCTAAGAAATGTTGAGAGAAAAAATAGGGAGATGATATGGTCATCTGGGGCATATTATCTTGTTCCTAACATGTCTGGATGAACAAAAATTCTTAGGTTATTAATTTTAAATGTATGTTGACTACATACACATACATATGTAAATTAAGGTTGTTTTTTAATCTTCATATTCCTAAAGAAAATTAAGAATTCCATTATCACTGTGTGCACATTAACCATGATACATCCAAAAATTATCACTAAGTTGGCTACATTAAATTATGGTAGAAAAGCATATTTTAAACAGAATTATTGAGACATATTATGAATAGTATAGTAATCCATTTTATGCATTTTTAGTGTGAGATGAGGTATATAATTTTCCCTTAATGACTCTGCTTAGTAGGAAAAAGATTTAGTTATAGAGTCCCAAATAATTAAAGGTCTTAAATAGGCTGCCTATGAAATGTTCTTATTTGAATTTGAGCAGTCACACTGTATTACTCTGCTAAACTGTACAGTTTTATATGATACGTTTATATGGGCAGGTTTTAATATACTAATGAAATTGAATGTTAGTATTCCACAATATGAAAACATGTGCCTACTAGAATAAACATTCTGAAAAAGAGACACTTTGTGTAAATCTTCTTGAAAGAACGTTCTGCAGTGTAACTCACGCAGTAACAAAGGCACTTGCTATCAGCACCTTCACACATTTTCTTCCACTTGATATTGCTTGTGGTTTGTGTTCGCCTGTTTGTTTTTTGCTTTGTGGTTAGGCAGACTTTAGGATCTACAGTCGACATTAGCAAAATCTCTGATTTGGGGTATTTCAGCTGGTACCCAGATGGGCAGATGCAACGGAAATTCAACACAACTGACTTAGGTATCTTTGTGTGGAGTCTGACTATGATAAAACTTAAATCTACACAGTTGGTTTTTGTTTGTTTGTGGTTTTTGTTTGTTTGTTTTTTTAATGTACCCTGTCTGCCTCTGTCAGTCTCCTCCTCCTTGGAAAGACGACTTTTAGAAGTCACCTCCTTTCTTCTACCCAGCCCAATTTTATTAGTTTTGCTCAAATCCTTATATGTCCAGGGCCTCTCTTGAATTCTAGCAAACAGGTAAAAGTCTAAGTGAATATTTAATTAGAGCTGCCATTTACTGAGTATCAAACTTATCTGTTTACATATTTTATCCCCAATCCTTAAAATAATCATGGAAGGTAGGTATAATTTTATCCCTTACTATAAATGTTGAGACTAAGACTCCTTGGTCAAGTGACCAGCTAAAACCACAGAGCTGGTATCTGCCATATCTGGGCTATGAAGCCAGTTCTACTTGGCTCTGAAGACTACCTAGGATTCAATGCTGCCACCATGGGCAATCTAAGAAGTTAATTCCTACAAAAGAATCAATAGCTAATAATGATTTCACAAAATGACTCTCCCGGATCATAGTTTCACTTTTTCTTAAGGGAAACAAATGATATCTAAGCAGAGAACATGACCAAGCCCTATAGTACAATGCCGAATAAAGAGAAGTATTTAAATTGTGTAAACAAAAATCTGCTACTTCATTTATGAGTAGGGATTAAAAAAATCAGGCATTTTCATAAACGCAACAACTACGAGAAACTGTGTACATGAGAGCCAAATACTTTGACCAGGTAAGAATTAGCAGCAGTTTTGGTTTGGTTAGTTGTTGTTGATTTTTTTTTTTTTTTATGAAGAATGAAAAGGATGACTTTTAAAGGAGACCTACATCGCTTGACCCAAACAAAAGCATCATGGTGTAGAACAACCACTGACCTTGGAACCTAAGCTCTGGGTTGTCTGCTGGGGTCTGTGTTTTCTGGTGAATTTGCGCTTCAATTTCTTTTCAGAAATATAGATAATTTATTTTTAAATTTCTTTGAAATCACATTTAAGAGATTATAACAAATTACCATAATCTTATAATAGATTTTTAATAGTATTATGCACTAAAACATCCCTTAAAATTGTTTTTCTGTACATTTGAACAATCAGCTGACTTGCTTTTATGATTCAAGAGCAATATAGCCATCATTCATCAGGAGTAAGATAAATTGATCAAGACATTTTTGCTATTACTTTCTGGGTTAAAATAAATGTCAGGTTACAAGGTGCTAAACTCTAACCTAGATATAAACAAGCAGTGTGCATTGTACCACAGATTTCATCACTCAAACTGAGTCAATGTGGTTGGTGTAATGGGTTTTACTAAATGTGCAGAACTTGGAATATAAAATACTGAAGTGTCTTAAGGTATATTGTTTTGCTAACTTTCCCTTATCTAGTAATACAAGTGGAAACTCCAATCACACATTCAGATCATTAAAATATACAGTGCAATAAAAGAAAAACAGTCTTTATGCTGGTGTCCACCTCATACATCAGAGCATTTCAGATTATTTGAAGGCCTGCACAGTTGAATGTGTTGAGAAAATGTCATTCAGGTAAATGGAGCTCCCCAGAAAGAAATGGAGACATAATATTTGTGTAAATTTCTACCTCTCTAAAAATTGCACCACTTCTAAACTTGTATATTCAATTCCCACGTAAAACTAAAATATGTTCCATAAAACAAGCTCGAACACTTTCCTTTTATTGTACCAATTCTTAAAAAACTGAACTCTCTTGGTTAGGATTTCTTTAACGACATTTTTAATATTGAATCAATCAAATTCTTAGTCTCCAGTGCATTATATGTCTTGTATTCTGAAGTTGTAGAAAAAACAAATTGTTTTTCTAATCCTTTTATATTTTTTAAAGTATATGAAAAGTTCAATCTAATCTGTACAGCATCATCAAATTTTTATTCCTTAACTCTTATTTTATTTGCCAGCAAAACTCAGTTTTCAAAGATATGGATTGTTACCTATATAACTGGATTATGGAATATAAATCAACACAGTTGATATTATTATAGTTAATGTTTCAGAAAATTGTGTCACAAATAGCACCATACATCAGTCTTGTATTACTCTTTTTAATAATCTAGTATTAGTTCTAATTCTTTTATTTTAAAGTAATTTTTCTAAGTAGAAGGAGATGACATAGTAAATGATAATGAAATAAATCATGCTAAAGAATTTATCTACCTGGATAAGTTATTTTTCTTGTCTAGTATTAATTTTCATAATGTCAATATTCACACTCCCTTCAAAAAATAAGGCTCATTAGAAGAACTATTTTACTTTATTTACATACCATGACTGCCAGAAATAATCCTTAAAGGAGGATTAAAGAAGTCACTATATTTGTCACTATGTTTGATTATGAAATTGTAATTTCTTATTAAGCACTTCCTCATACATTATCTCAACTCTATGATATAGGTAATGATACTGCCATTTTATTACACAGAAGTCTCACAGACTTGCCTAAGTTAAATACCTTATAAGTAGCTAATGGGAGGCCCAAATATATTAATCTGACTGGAGGAATAACATTTCTCCCACCAGACCAAGCAACTGAGCCCCAATGTTTATTGTGCACCTATGTTTGATAATTAGTCATAAAAACTTTGGATTATTAAATCAACCCTCATTGTCTCTCTCTCTCTCTCTCTTTCACACATACACACACTCACACACACACACACACACACAGCATTTCACAGATAAGGAAATGGAGCCAAAGAGAGATTAATTAACCTGCTGTAGCTGACAAGTTAGT
This sequence comes from Ceratotherium simum simum, assembly GCF_057802395.1. Classification (NCBI taxonomy): domain Eukaryota; kingdom Metazoa; phylum Chordata; class Mammalia; order Perissodactyla; family Rhinocerotidae; genus Ceratotherium; species Ceratotherium simum. Next base: position 83,191,910 of record NC_141901.1, read on the forward strand.
AAGTGGCAAAACTAAAATCAGTGTAGCGCATAGTATTCTCAGTGCAGGCTGCGGAGAAAGAATGCCTGAATCCTATCCCATTTTCACCATATTCTTCCTACCTAGTATTCTGCTGACAACAGCAAGGGTTTCAAGAGTGCTTGTGTTGTGATTCAGCTCATTGTCTGTATTTTTGCAATTATATTGAGTCTCCCTTCCTATTATGTTGACTCTGATTTATTCTATTGATTCCTCTCCATATTTTAAAATTATTTTACATTTCACTAAGTTCTGCCCTTCTCTTTACTAGCTCTTTTTTATGTCTGTCTTTGGTTTTAATCCAGTGGTTATTTTTTACCTACTTGAGTTGACACATGGCAGACCTGCATTTAGAAATTCTTGTGTTTGTTTATACCCAAAGTGTTTTCTAATGACTGCCTTAGATGGTCCGTCAACTTCTGACAAGAAGCACTTTCATTTTCATTCAGCTTTGAGTCTTTTCAAATATCCTTAAAACTTTCTTTTGTAAACCAAAGGTTATTTGGTAGTATGCTTTTTTAATTCCTTGAAACGTGAGATTTTACATTTTTTCTTACTCTATCATTCCGTTTTATTTTAATTATATTATTATTATGTTGTATGTATATTATCATTATATATAATATTATTTTATATGCATTTTATTTATTTTAATTATATACATATATATTTGTATTACTATCTGAGAACTCAGTTCATTTGTGCATTCTTTGAAATCTATAGAAACTTTCTTTTGTGGCTTGATGCATAATAAGTTTTCTATTAGTAATCTATATATTCTTTAAAATAATGTATATTCTGGAGAGACACCAGCAGGATTGTAGAATATGAAGCCCCAGACCTCATTCCCTCACAAAAACAACAATGTATGGTCCAAAAAGCCTTTATAAGACTTCCAGAAGCTAGTTAAGAAATTACAGTGCCCCAGGCAAGTATGAAGCCAAGAACAGCTACATTGAAACGTGTAAAAAAAGCCATTGCATTTAACGTGTGACACCCTTTCCCCTAAGCTTGCCCAACTCAGTGCAATCAAGAGAAAACATTCTACCCAGGACTTCTAACTTAGGAAGGAAAGAGAAGAGTGGAACGTGTGTCTAATGTTCCAGCTTTTTGCCTGAGAGACTGGTTTCTGCCTTGCTTTACTAGGAGTGCTGAAAGGGAATCGGCATACTTTGGGTGCCTGACGACCACTAAGAACAAAGACAAGCTGACAAGAAAAGTTCTCTGATGTTTCAGCACCAGAGAACATGCAGTACTGCACAGACACCAAAAGGAACAAGAGATTACAAACTCCTGATAAAGAAACGGGCACATTTCTCTAATGGGGAATGTACACACACGAGCCCAGCAAAGACACAGCCCAGAAAAGGTTTGAAAGGCCCCAAGAATCTCTATGTAGGCTAATTTGTGGTCTTCCCCTGTGTGAAGCTAGTTCCTAAGGCTGTTTTTACAAATACCCAAATCTCAGCAAAAAACAACAGGCATACAAGGAAACAGGTAAATGTGGCCCAATCAAAGGACCAAAATAAATCTTCAGAAACAACCATAAAGAAAAGGAGATCCATACATTACCTGACAAAAATTTCAAATTAATTATCTTAAAGGAGCTAAATGAGCCACAAGAGAACATAGATAGACAACTGAATGAAATCAGGAAAACAATGTATGAATGAAATGAGAATATTGACAAAGAAATAGAAAGTATAAAAAAAGAACAAAATAGAAATCCTGGGCTAAAGAATACAATAACAAAATTGAATAATTCACTACAGGGGTTCAAAATCAGACTTGATAAAACAGGAGAAAAAATCAACAAACTGAAAAATAGGTAATTTGAGGTTATCAAGTAAGAGAAACTAAAAGGAAAAAAGAATTAAGAAAAGTGAAGAAAGCCTAAGGGACTTATGCGAAGCATCCAGGGGATTAATATACACATTTTGGGAGTCCCAGAAGGAAAAGAGAAAGAAAGGAGCAGAGAGCTTATTTAGAGAAATAATGATCAATAACTTTCTGAACCTAGGGAAGGAAATGGGCATCCAAACTCAAGAAACTTAAAATAATCTATCATCTAATGTTTTCACAACTCCTTCCTTTTTTTCTTGTCTCTTGTTACCTAGATTAAAATTTCTTATTCTATTTGTTATATATATTATATATATATAACATATACATGTTGTTATATATGTTATTTATTATAAATTCTACTTTTTCTTAATATTTTCCCCTAAATTATAAAGGTGTAAAACTTGTAGTTTTAAAATTATGCATTCTACTCATTATTTTGACAAGTGTCCCTGTTATTTAAAGTTATACAGGAATCATCTGAATCTGGTTTTAGGACTCTTCTCTTAATAATTCCACCCTTTTTATTCTTTCTTGATAGCTTCTGGAACTTCCCTGATAACTTCTACTTTGCCTTCTTGCTTACTAGATTTTACTTTTGCAGTGTTAGGTTGATTATTGTTCCCAATTCCTCACTCTCTTCCTATATAGAATTGAACATCCATGCCCTTTGTCAAGTGGCTTTGCAGTGCCTACCCCAAGAATGGACAAAATCTATAGCACAGTCATATGGACTTTCAGCTTAGCATAGAGATTTTCTTTAGTCATCGGAACATCAGTATATGTGAAATAAACTGAGTTGAACTGTACTTGTTTTTTTTGTTTGTTTTTCTTCTTTTGTTGAGGAAGATTTGCCCTGAGCTAACATTTCTGCCAATCTTCCTCTAATTTGTATGTGGGTCACCATTACAACATGGCCACTGATGAGTGGTGTAGGTCTGTGCCTGGGAACGGAACACAGGCCGCTGAAGAACAGTGTGCTGAACTTAACCACTAGGCCACGGGGCCAACCCCTGCGCTTGCTTGTTTTGACTTATTCTCCTGTGACTCTACCAACTACCTGAAGAAGAACAGTCTAGAATAAGTAGACATGTATGAGAAAAATAAAATTTAATTGTCTTTAGCCTTTGAAATTTTGAGATTTTTTCAAAGTAGAATAGCTGACAAAAATAGAGCCAGTGTCCATTTGGCTACTAAGCCCACTCATTAAGTTATTTTATAATTACCTTTTCTTAATATAAGATAATCAATACATGCAAAAATGTATATGTTACAAAACATAACAATATATCAGTGAACTCACTACCCCAATTAAGAAATAATTCATTGCCAAAACCACTGAAACTCCCTATTTACTCTTTCCTGATAACTCCATTTCTCCCCTATCCTGGGTTTTGTGTCTATCATTCTACTGCTTAACTTTAGAATCTTATTATATATGTATATATCTCTAAACAGTGCATATTATCCATTCTTATATGTCTATACAATTTTTAGATTTACCATATTGAGTACATTTCTTAAATTTTATTCACAGATTTATGATTGATTGATTGATTTGACAGTAGTTGTATTAGTTGCTGATGTAGCTCTAAAAACCATCCACCTCCTCTCTACTCTTTGTATTGAAACTTGGAGAGGAAACTAACTCAGTCTCATCATGCCTGGAATAAGGAGTCAAAAAGACACTTTCATATTTTCTGTAAATTAAAGACTCTCTGTAAAGTGTTGTTCTTTTGATATCAGAATTTAGGATTTTAATGGCCTAACTGATTATAATTACAGACATTTGTTCCATTATACTCATGAATAATGAATGATTCAAAAGGCAGTCTATTGAATTTAGATTTTTCTAATCTATTTTTAAATTAGAAAACTCTGAGGTAGTAATTTAGAGTAACAAAGCAAAGATTGTTTTATGGCCCCAGATTCCTCCTTTATTTAATTAAAATTGTTTTTAAAAATAATAATTGCGAATAAGGTGTTCTGTTTAACAGAATGTTAGAGCATTAACACTTTATTGTTTATGCTTTGAAAAAAGCAATGTTATTTTGCACAAAATTATAAGGACAAGTTTGCATATGAGATGCATATTTCCAAACATGATTTAGACAGTATCTTTCTTTGTTATATGGTAATGTAAATGTGCAGTTGATTTCAGGGTTTTGGTAGGTGGAGCATGTGAATTTGAAATCAAAATAAAATTTGTTTTGTGAGATAAAGCTTTGTTTCTTTTTCTTTTCAAATCTAAGAAATAATCACATCATGTCACCAAATTAATTTTGTCAACATTACCTATGTTATCTTCTAATCACAATATATAACATATGTGTAATTATAGCATACAACATAGATGTATGTATGTATAAAACATACAATATGTATGCTTTATAAATAAAACATGTGTTTAAATTACAACATATATTACAACATATAACCCAACTGATAATAGTCCTTATTGTATTTGCACCGAGAAGGAAATGTTCAACAGAATAAGGGCAGTACAGTGTTTTTTTGCTAATTTCAGCATGCATTTTGGTCCTAATTATTGGTGGCACTTTTGTCTGTGTAGTCCGCTGCCTAGCATCAGCCAATGGAGAAGATGGTGATGAACACTATTTAAAACATGAAACTTGCAAATATCCTTTGAAAAGGAGTAAAGATTTACCATTTGTTAGCTACTTTATTTGGGTTTTAATATCAGGTAATATTGTAAGATACAGGGGTATTTCTTCAAAAATATTTATTACCTTATTAAGGTAAACTGTCTTCCCTGCCGGTGGATGATATTTTATAGAAAAAATACAAAATCCCATAAACTTCACGGTTGGAGTCCAGCCACTTTTTAGCTGACAAAACTATAACCATTACTTTCATTCTAATTTTAAGGACAGTAGTAGCAGCACTTCAATTAACCAATTAATCAAAATAATATTCAAGTTTCTGCACATCTAGTTCTTAAAGGCTCTCCCTACAGCATATTATTTCAAATGAATGCCACCTCCTGCTATGGTGAGTGTTCAGCTGGCCTAGAAAAGCACAGTAGTTAGCTCTTTTCATTGCAATGAAAAAAGTTAACAACACTGACACTTAAGTGACCATAATTAGTCCATTGAGATTAATGTAGGAACTTTGTACCTCTCCTAGTGTCATTGTCACAGACTTATGACACCCTCTAAATTGCAGTAGTTCATTGGTTCATTTTCCAAATGGTTTTCTCACTTAGAATGCCTAGAAGTTCAATTAAAACAAAAAATAAAGATCTTGGGCACTGTAGAAAACAGCTCAATCAAAGAAAGTCTAAAGGAGACCTTACGCCTTCAAACTGCAGTGTGTTTTCTCAGTGTTGTATGAGAAAGACATATCAAATGACTATAAAAAAACTAAATCCTCGTAATTGATAACATTATTTAGCAGAGCAAATGTGAAAGTTTAGAGATTAATTTTTCATGATTACAAGTTAAAAACATAAAAGAATAATAAGAAGGCCAGTTCTGCCCTATCCAAACCACTTCAGCCAAAGGTTCGACATACTTAATGGAAAAAGTTTATACTAATACAAGCACATAAAACATTTTTTCAGGTTATATATCATGCCGCAACAAACACGCCAATTTTACTTTAATGTCTGTATAGTAGCAGAGAAAAAATATGTTGGTGTGTAACTGTTTTTTTATGAGATTTATATTGCTATAAATAGTTCAATTTAAAAGTGCAAATCATATTTTAAAAATTGCATAAGATCAATTTCCCTTAAAATATGGAGATTAATGTAAATTATCAGCAATGTGCCCTAAAATTAATAAGCAAACCCTTGTGAATATATAGGAAAGCAAGAAGCAGAAAAATGGAGACAAAGAGAGTTGTAGCCCACTAACAAGTATGAAAAGAGTGAAATATTCACTAACATAATTAAATTTCTCAAATGTTGACTTTCTTTTTTGAGCCAGCATGGAAAACAAAAGAGCTATTAGAAATCAGAAGAGTTGCCTAAAAACTGAGGAGATTGGCAAATGCCGATTTTCTAAAGCAGTGATGTATTATTCATAAGGATGTTGTCAGTTACTACAGGCACCCAAAAGTTTTGGATAGGTTCAAGAATATAATATCAGATTCTTACTTTCAGAATTTTTTGCTTCACATCACTAGGAAACCTAAGTACGCAGCTCATTTGAGAGATCCTGGGACACAAACAATGGTACCAGAGATCTGTTTCTCCATCTCTCAGACCTGCTTATCTCTGGATATCATCTTCTCACTACAGTCAATTTCCACCTCCTGAAAAGGACAACCACCATCAATCTCAAATTCGCGACCTCAATAGATTAAGACACATGCTGTCACCTCAGTAATCTCAAAAGAAAGAGATAACAGTTTCATTTTAAAAAGTCCTAGGATCGACCCAACTTTGGTGGTGTACCCATCCAGAGCCAGTCACTCTAGCCAGAATGACAAGAGCATTCTTGGGAAAATCCCATACAAAACATATGGTATGGATTCCGTCACAAAAAAATAAGATTGTTAGAAGAAACATGATGAAAGAGGTACTGGATCAACGAAAACAGAAATCAAATAATCATCTCATAGAAAGAGAGGGATTCTGCACACTAAAAATACATGAAGTTATTACTGATCCTATGGAAGATTTTTATACAGATTAGCTTACAGGTATTTTGTGGACATTAAAAAATTCCAAAAATAATTAAGAGAAGTCATTGGATGTTCATTGGAATGAAAATTAGACATATCAAACAATCCTCATTTACATTTTTGATAGGCTTTCCAGACTGATGAAGAAGAATTTATAGACGTACCGCACCTAAATTGTTCATAATAATCTAGTGAATAACAGGGTGAAATTTGAATTATGTAATCATTTTACTAACGGTAACTACTTAAACAACCTTGCCAGAAGAAATGTTGATTAAGGGGTCAATACTAACAAGAAAGGAAGAGTTTAAGGTTTTGTTTTTGATCCTAATTCAAATTTTTTTTCAGTGTCTTGGATGAAGAAAGGGAAAATAGGTTAGTACTTTGTGTGGGTTATAGAAAGCTTGGGGGAAAATGATATATTGGATGTCATATCAGATATCCAAAAACATATCAATGTAATAGATTAATAAAATAAATCTTAATTTAACCAAGGAGGTGAAAGATCTGTGCATTGAAAAATACAAGACATTAATGAAAGAAATTGAAGAAGACACAAATAAATGGAAAGATTTCATGCTCATGGATTGGAAGAATAAATATTGTTAAAATGTCCATACTACCCAAAGCAATCTACAGATTCAATGCAATCTCTATCAAAATTCCAATGGCATTTTTCAAAGAAATAGAACAAATAATCCTAAAATCTGCATGGAACCACAAAAGATCCCAAATAGCCAAAGCAATCCTGAGAAAGAAGAACAAAGCTGGAAACATCATGTTCCTTAATTTTAAACTATATCACAAAGGTAATGTAATTAAAACAGTATACTATTGACATAAAAACAGACACATAGATCAATAGAACAGAATAAAGTGCCCAGAAATAAACCCATGTATATAGGGTCAATTAATTTACAACAAAGGAGCTAAGAATATACAGTATGGAATGGGTAGTCTCCTCAATAAATGGTGTTGGGAAAACTGGACAGCCACACTCAAAAGAATGAAACTTGACCACTGTCTTATACTATACACAAAAATTAACTCAAAGTGGATTTAAAACTTGAGCATAAGACCTAAAACCATAAAACTCCTAGAAGAAAACATAAGCAGTAAGCTCTTTGATGTAGGTCTTGGTGATGATTTTTCTGAATCTGACACCAACAGCAAAAGAAAGAAAAGAAAAAACAAATAAGTGGGAATACATCATACGAAAAAGCTTCTGCACAGCAAAGGGAACCATCAACAAAGTGAAAAGGCAACCTACTGAATGGGAGAAAATATTTGCAAATCATATGTCTGAGAAGGGGCTAATATCCAAAATATATAAAGAATTCATACAACTCAACAGCAAAAAAATAAACAATCTGATTAAAAAATGGGCAGAAGATCTGAATAGACATTTTTTCAAAGAAGACATACAGAAGGCCAACAGGTACATGAAAAGATGCTCAACATCATTAATCATCAGGAAAATGCAAATTAAAACCATAACGAGATATCACCTCATACTTGTTAGGATGGTTATTATCAAAAGGAACAACAAGTGTTGGTGAGGATGTGGAGAAAAGAGAACATTTGGGCACTGTTGTTAGAAATGTAAATTGGTGCAACCACTATGGAAAACAGTGTGGAGGTTCCCCAAAAAATTAAAAATAAAACTACCACATGATCCAGCAATTCCACATTTGGGTATTTATCCAAAGGAAATGAAAACACTAACTTGAAAAGATATATGCACCTCCGTGTCCATTGTAGTATTATTTACAATAGCCAAGATATGGAAACAACCAAAATGCCCATTGATGGCTTAATGGATAAAGAAATTGTGGTATATATATACAATGAAATATTATTCAGCCATAAGAAATAACAAAATCTTGCCATTTGCAACAACATGAATGGACCTTGAGAGCATTATGTTAAGTGAAATAAATCAGAGAGGAAGACAAAAACCATATAATCTCTCTTATACGTAGAATCTAAAAGAAAAAAAAAAAAAAAAGCTCATAGATTGGTGGTTGCCAGAGACAGGGAGTGGGGGAAATGAGTGAAGGGGGTCAAAAGGTAAAAAGAAAAAAAAAAGGTAAGTACTGTAGATATCTGTTAGATGTTAGTTCAGCTGCATTAAGTCTGTAAATGTTTTATAATATAATATAATATAATATATAATATAATATAATTGTGATGATGCCTTGAGAAAGGAAAAAACTAAAACATCTTTAGCTCTGACATGAATGATATATTTCCATCCTTGATTATAAAATAATCACAAAAAATAAAATAGAAGGAATTGGGAGCTTAAAAATAAGTAAATAAAGCTGACAAGATAAAAGTAAATTTAAACCTTAATGTTTTTTAAAAAAAAGTTTTACATAGACCGTGAATCAATATGGATTAACAGGAGGATTTATCAAGAGACTGAAGGACATTAGCTTGACACAACTTCAACATACATTAACAACGTTATATTTCTGCTAGAATGAATTAAAATTAGTATAGGAGATATTAACAACGTTTCATTTTCTAATAATGATAGGTGGTATTTGGATCTGGGTACTATCATAATCTGAGAAATATACTGATAAATTTGAGTATGTCCAAAGAAGAATTATTAAGACAAGAAAATACCTGAAGATGTCTAGATTACAGAGGTGAATATTCAGCAGAAAAATGAAAACTACCTTAAATACTTGACAGATTTTCACATAGTTTTGAGTTCAAACTTATGCTGTGTTCTTCCAAAAGTTATATCAGAACTTGTGTTTGGGGTTTAGAAGTCTGGGATCCAAGATAAAGGAAATTTTTCTCCAAAATAGTGTACTTTTAGTTTTGATTTTGGAATTATGTATTTTTACCTGGTTTCATCAATTATTGAATGTCCTATAATGATGTGATTCAATATGAGATTCAATTTGATTCAATAATGACATCTTTTAGTGTTGTCACAAGAGAAATCCATGCAACAAATATGTGGTTAGACTAGATAACTTTGAATCCCAGTTCAAATATTATGGCTTTGGATTTCTGTAAAATTATTCACGACTGAGGAAGCAGGATATTGAAAGTATCTGGTTGGAACAATAGTTTCTAAGGCAGGTCACAGAGAAATGGCCTATCTAGGTGGCAGTGAGAACTTGTGATTATTCACAAAGAAATATAGACCTAAAGACTGAGAAACTCAGAGGTTTCCATCTTTGATTATAAAATAATCACAAAAAATAAAATAGAAGGAATTGGGAGCTTAAAAATAAGTAAATAAAGCTGACAAGATAAAAGTAAATTTAAACCTTAATGTTTAAAAACCATTAAGGAGGTTTATGAGATAAGAAAGGATCTCTCTGTCTAGAAATGGTTTTAGGGAATACAACTATGTAGACACTCTTAAAAAGCAGCCATGGAAGACAATGGAAGCAGAGATTAACAGCCTGAATTAAGGTTAGTAGAATTTGAGATTGTTTTTTCTTAGTATAGAATACTTAATACATTCGAGAGTTTATGATATATAGGTGAGTTAAAAAGAATTACAAAAAAACAAAACAAAACAAAACAGAAATAACCCACTTTCCTACTATCCGTCTTAAGATATACCTTTAAACCCCCGCATGCGCTGCTCCGATTAGACCCTCCATTCCCCAGCAGAAGTAATCACTATTCTTAATTATGTCTATACCTTCCCCTTGGTTTTATGTATAATTTTACTGAAAAATTATGTCTCTCTCTCTGTAGTCTCTCTGTGTCTATATTTCTGCTTTGCATGCTTTGACATCTATGCAAATTGATTTTATATATATTCTTCCGCAACTTGCTTTTTTAACTCAGAGATTCATCCATGTTGTTACATAGCTGTAGTTCCTACATAGTCACTGCAGTACTATTTTCCATTGCGTTTTATATATCCATTCTTCTCCCGACGGAAATGTGTTTGCTTCCAGTTTCGTGTATGACTCGAGTTGCACAATTACAGGTGTATTTTTATAGTAGCACCTTTCCAAGTGTGTTCTCCCGACCAGCAGCATCACCTGGAACTTGGTAGATATGCAAATTCCCCAGCCCCACCCCAGATCTGCTGAATCAGAAACCCCTGGGCACTGAGGCCCAGTAGTCTTTAAAGAAACTGTGCAGGTGAATCTGAGGCACAGTCGATTACAAAAACCACTGGCATAGAGTGTATATCTAGAAGAAGAATTTCTGGGTCATAGTTCTTAAATCTTCAAGCTTACAAGATAATACTACATAGTTTTCTAAAATGGTTACATCAATTTCCAGTTCCACCAATGGTTAATATAAGCTCCCATTGTTCCAATTCTTCTAAATACCTGGTATCGTCTAGTTTTTCAAAAATTTGACCAATCGGGTGGATGTGAGATACTATCTCACTGGGAATTTAATACATGGAAGTTGTGCATATTTTCCAAAGTTTATGAGATATTTGTACTTTATCTTCTATGAATCTCTTATAATTTCTATTTTTAAATTGGATTCATTGTCTCTTTTAGTGGATGATTTAAAAAAATTGTTGTTGCTTTTTTCTTCTTTTATTGGAATTGTAATACACCTCCATACTGATCATTCCTTGATTACATGTGTGGCCAATATTGTCTCCCAGTTTATAGCTTGTCTTTTAGCCCTCTTGACAATGTCTTTCAATTCATTGAAGTTCTTAATTTCAATAGAGGTGAACTTGTCATCCATTTCCATTGTGATTTGCATAATTTTTGTCTTGTTTGGGAACTCTACTCGAAGAACATGAAAATATTTTACACTTTTTTCTTCTAAGAATTTGAAGTTTTTATTTTTTAATTTTTCATCTCCCTGAAATTGATTTTTGTATGAGTGGCAGGTAAGAATCCACTTTCCTTCCATGAAGATAACCAGTTGTCCCAGAAAACTTTATTCAATAGTTCATCAGTACCCAGTAATCCTCAATGCCACCTCTCTTATATACCAAATTTCTACGTATGCATGAGTTTTTTTAAGACTCTCTACTATTCCATTGCTTAATACTTCAATCTCTACTACACTCTTCTGCTGTCTTAAAACAACTTTATAGTAAGTCATAATACTGTAATTCATATTACTCCACCATATTCTTTTCATTAGGAGCTTCTTGTTGACTTGTGACTGTGTGCACACACCCACACACACACACACAGAGGATTTTGTTTAGTAGGATGCTGAGCATATAGATCATGTTGGGAAAAACTGACATTTTTATGGCACTGATATTTTATCCATGAGTGTGGCATCTCTCCACTAATGTAAGTCTTTCTTAAGGTCTTACAGTAGAGTTTTATAATTTTCTCCATAAGGGTTAAGCACATTTATACTAGATCTACTACTGGGTTCTTTACATTGTTTGTATTTTTCTAACAACTATCATCTTTATGGTAGCGTGAATTAAAATTGCTTTTTTTGGTTTGTTTTTTGGGTAAGGAAGATTCGCTCTGAGCTAACATCTGTGCCAAACTTCCTTTATTTTGTATGTGGGTCACTGCCACAACATGGCTTGATGATCTGAACCCATGAACCCAGGCCGCCAAAGTGGAGCATGCCAAGCTTAACCCCTACACCATGGGGCTGGCCCCAAAATTGCTCTTTTTTTATCAATATATATAAATACAGTTGTCCTTAAATTTTGGTATTTCACTCAGCAATATTGATATACACTCAAATAAATCTAGTATTTTATGCAGATTATTTTTGAGATTTTAATGTAGACAATCGTATCATATACAAGTTTTTCTTTTTCTTTTAATCTTGATAGTTTTCATTTCTATTATTTGTCTTAGTGTGCTGACTAGGACTTCTAATACAACGCTGAAGAGAAGTGATAGTTCTATTTTCTCTGTAAACATTTTTGTTGAAATCATTTTTCAGTTTTTGGAGATTCATTTATATTCATAGATTCATAAGAGTTTTTCTTTAACATGTATAGATATTTGACCTTATTGAATGCTTTTTTTGCATCTATTTCTATAATCATATTTTTTACTTTTAGTCTGTTAATATAATGCATAACCTGTGTAGATTATCTAATTTTACATTATACTAGTATTCCTGGTGTAACCTAGCGTCATCATTATATATAGCCATTTTTATACAGTGTTGGATTCTATGTCCCAATATTTTTAATTTTTGCATCCATGTTCATAAGTGAGATTGGCCTACAAATTTTCCATTTTCATTAACATTTTGCTTTGTTTGACTTTTATTTTATTTATTTATTTTTATTTTTGTTATTGCAGTATCATTGGTTTATAATATTGTATAAATTTCAGGTGTACATCATTATACTTCTATTTCTGCATAGATTACATCATGTTCACCACCCAAATACTAATTACACCCCATCACCACACACATGTGCCTAATCATCCCTTTCGCCCTCCTCCCTCTCCCTTTCCCCTCTGGTAACCACCAATCCAATCTCTGTCTCTATGTGTTTGTTTGTTGTTTGACTTTTAAAATGAACTGGGACTGGTAGTTTTTTGTTTTTGTTTGGTTGGTTTTTGCTGTTTGGGAGGATCTTTATAATTAAGAATTTAATTTTTTCAATGGTTTCAGACTACTCAAATTTTTAATTTATTTTTAATGTTTGGAAATTTACATTTTATGAAGAATTCTTCCAATTCATCTACAATTTCAAATTTATTGGCAAATATTGCTCTCAATTTTCTCCTATTATCTGATATATTTTTCATCTACATAGTTGTCTCCTTTTTCATTCCAAATAATCTTTGTGTTCTTTTTGTTTATTTTATTAATGTCACATGTTACTTCTCTTTTAGTCTTTTCAAAATACTGAATGTATTGGAACTTTTTGCTCAGTGATGCCCAAAATAAAGCAATTCATTTCAGATTCAAATACAGCAAACATTTTATTTTTTGTGCTTTAAGAAAAGCACAAAGAAAAGGTGTTCAATTTTCTGAAGGATAAAATTATATGTACTATTAATTCTGATTCAAGACTCATGATAATAGGGTTTTTATTAGTGATACTCACTGCTGTATCCCTAATTTTTAGGTTAGTGACTATAATCATATCTACCCAGTGTTCAGTAAATATTATTTTAAAGAAGAAACTGATTTATTGAAAACTACGCATTATTTGAATTCAGGTCCCCTCTTCTTTGGAAAGTAAGTGGTATATTTCCAACTAAAAATAATTTGATTCTGAAAAATAACGACACAATGATTCAGCAATGTATCACCAGAAAACCTTCTTGTATGTTTTAATGGAAGTAATATAAAGCAAAGCTGTACATATCTAAGAAGCACATCATTTACCGACCTAGAGGTTCTACTCTCTTCTAGTCTAAAGATAATATCACTGTCATTATCAAACATGGATTTCCTAAGCATGCTCACCAAAACCAGTGTGTGACCCTGTTTGCATATTAGAATTACCAGCGGAGCTTTCTATACCCCAGCCAATTGAGTAGGAACCTCCCTGTGTTGGGCCTGAGCCCAGGAGATTCAAATATGCAGCAGGGTTGGAAACCACTGGCATAAGTTATATATTTGTGAAACCCTATAGCTTAAATTCATTTGTAACGTTGACCTACATGGTTCTTTATTAAAAGAACAGACTACTGAGGTCAAAAACCACTGCAGCTAACAGCAGAGTGCTCTTCCTGAACTAATTCGAACATTATAAGACACTTCAAAAGCAATTTCCTAATCTGTATTCTTACACTGTTGAAACGGCTTAAATAGTATGCTGTGCTTTGTCAAACATTTTCCCATGTTGTAGAATTAACTGTTTTTGCTTGAGTGTATTTATCTTACTTTAAGCTCTTTCCTGACATTAGTGAATGTTAATCTACTTTTAATAAAACAGTCAGTTTCAGTTGGTTAAGGCATGTAGTCAATAATACTGAAAAAAAAGAAAAGGCATGGCTAATATTGTGAAACAAACATTACAAGTCTTTGTAACAGGACATCTTCAGATTTGAGTGACTGATGTGGCAGAAGGAATAAGTGGGTATATTTAAAAAATGTAACTGGCTTTAATCCATGAAGAAATATCCTTTTGTGAAAGAAAATTTCAAATGTTAATTTACTTGCTTCTGTCCTAATTTAACTTGTATTTATCTAGCCATTTGGTTTTCTTAGCCAATCACGCTTTTATCAATTAAGTCAGGTAATTTCGTTTTATTTTTTAATAGCTGTAGGACATAATGTAATCATTGTCATAATTACTTTCATAAACTAAAAGGAATTTGGTCACATTTTTCTTGAAATTTTGTGCTGTAATGTAATTTTCTTTTTATTTTGGAGAAAAAATTCATTATAGTCTCTAGTAGACAATTGCCTGCCCTTCTTATTTACTTTTGGTGGACCTCTCTGATTTCAGTCCAAAGATTTGAATGAGATTTATCTCATCACCCAGCACTGTAGCTGGGCAACATATTCAGATCTGGCCATCTATTATATTCCATCTAATTGTACACAGTATAGGACACAGTGAAGGATCCATGACCCCAAAGCAAGCCAAATAGATTCATCTCTTATAGGTTAGTTTATAAAGACAACAAAAGATGGCCATCTTTGCTACAAAGGAAGGGAACTTGATTGACAATGAAACCAACCCAGAAGAAGCCAGAGCTGAGAGTTAAAACTTGAAAGATTTCCAGTGATACAATTTGAGTCTTTGGAAACAAATTTTTCCCACATACTTTTTAGTATGTGGGGAATATATTCCCTTATCCAGCTAACACTTAGTTGGCTTTTGTCACTTGCAAGGGAGTTTTGATTACTAAAATACTATCAATTTTTAAATGCCATCACTTGTAAGGAACATTACAGTATTTAATGTACCAACTAGCAAAGAAAAAAATAAAATTTGTCAGTTAAGCATTGAGTGCACAATGAGTCTCACTTTCAAATTTGTTAACACTGGAAAAATTGGTCAAATAGAAACAATGATATATGGTAACACAAAAATGAGATATCATAAAATGTGAAATTACAGAAGCTGAGGCAGTGGATGGTATGCCACAGGTTATAAGGGGTCAAGCTTTTTCACGTGGTAAATTGTTGGTTACAGGGACTCAAGCCAGGTGTTTATTTAGGCTGAAATTTTAGGAGACTTGATGTAAAAATGAGGATATTTGTCAGTTGGCTAATAATTTTGTATGAGCTTAAATAAATTCCTACAAATAAGAGAGAATCTGACCTGAATGGAACATTGAAGGAAGAAAAAATAGCTCAATCTAGAGAAATTTTTTTCCCCAATGTTTAACGTACCTGATTAGTAGAGATTCATGCACATTTTAGCACTGAAAAATCCATATCCCGAGCTCCACACTAAAGGAAGAAAGCTGGAAACAAAACAGGAAGTAAGACAAGTTCCAAAAGGGAATAAGACTTGGCCATGGACACCTCCCAGTATCATCTGATTTACACAAACTGTCTATAAATGGTAAAAATTAAGTCCACACTTTAAAAAACAATTAAAAAGAGCAGCTTGCTGGAATTCACTCTGAGGCAGGGATAGATTAATAGTACTGTTTTAAAGATGGAGACCCAGAGAAAAGCCATTATGCTAAAGGCAAAAGATGTGACCAAGACATTTTCAAGCGTGATTGCCAAAAGACAAATACCTATACTGGGATATAGATGAAAATCTCTAGATCTTTGGCTTTCATAATTATTTCATGGAGTGGACTGAAGGAAAACTGATGGGAAATTAACAAAGGTTTAAGTGGAATTAGTTGTATTACCTGATAAATTCCAAAATTTGAGAAACAAAGTCCTATGATTAATTCCTAAGCAATCCCCAGGCACTGTGATCCAAATCTGTACCAATGGGCAGAGAATGCTAAGCCACAGCCATCACCAGAAAGGTAATTTTTTTTTTTTTTGTGAGGAAGATCAGCCCTGAGCTAACATCCGATGCCAATCCTCCTCTTTTTCTGAGGAAGAATGGCCCTGGGCTAACATCCATGCCCATCTTCCTCTACTTTATATGGGACACTGCCACAGCATGGCCTGACAAGTGGTGCGTGGGTGCACGCCCGGGATCTGAACCTGTGAACCCCTGGCTGCCGAAGCAGAATGCATGCACTTAACTGCTGCGCCATCGGGCAGGCCCCCAGAAAGGTATTTTTCATAATATCTTTCTCAAATGTGACGTTATAGGAAAATGGAAGTGTGAAAGCTTCCGAATGAACAGAATTAGGAATGGGAAGATTGATTGACTAGGGAGCTCTCTCTACTGCAAAGCAGAGTCGTTGCTGTGTGTACAAAAGGACATTGTGCCTGATATGGAAAGAGGAACGCTGTATATTCTTTCTCCGTCTGCCCTGTCCGAGTGTAGATTTTATCGAAGATATTCTACCTCCTCGCTGCCACAGTACATTGAGTATGAGAAGAGCGGGTACCAGACCAAAAGAAGTCACTTCTGACCCTAGGCAAAAGAAAGCTTGCTAACCAGATGCCTTGGCCTTGGAGCTGTATGCAGTAACTGCATGAGGTATTACGTAATCTCATACTAGAGAGAATTTGGAATGCCGTTTGCATCAGTTTATGGTATAGTTGCACCATGTTTGGAAAAGACACTTTAAAATTGTCTATTTTGAGAAAAAGATGTGAATGTTAGGCAGGAAGAGATTAGTGAATATCTTCTATTTGTTCTGTCTGACCTGAATTTACATGCATGGCCCCCATCAGTCCATGTTGTTCCAGTGATGTATGAAATCTAGG
This sequence comes from Ceratotherium simum simum, assembly GCF_057802395.1. Classification (NCBI taxonomy): domain Eukaryota; kingdom Metazoa; phylum Chordata; class Mammalia; order Perissodactyla; family Rhinocerotidae; genus Ceratotherium; species Ceratotherium simum. Next base: position 83,209,133 of record NC_141901.1, read on the forward strand.
GCTGGGCACGTGACAAAAGCCTAACTAGAAAACTGCAAACACTAACCACAATGTTTATTCAAAAGCAAACCGTGACTTCCTGGAAGCCAATGAAAGGTATCCTTGAAAATTTTTGAAGATATTTGCAAGAGATGTTCTCTTGCCTCTGAAATTTCTAGCTGGACAATTGAGGTTACATGTTGCTTAAACTGAAAAGGAAGTAAAGGAGGAAAGCGGAGTCTAATGAAGAGAAGAGCCATAGCAAGACTGTCGGAGTCTCTGCATTCTGGTGATGCCTAAGATAGCTTCCTCTCCAAACTTTTCACTTATGTGAGCCAATAAACTCCATTCGTTTTGCTTAAACTTGTTCAATTTGAATTTTGGCATTTGTCACTAAGTTAAGTAGGAACATAATGGAGAAGTCACAAACACAAAAGCTGTGGGGATCAGGAACGCCACATAAATAAGAGAGGAGAAACTGAGAAGGTGAGAAAGCCGTAGGAGTACCAGGGACAGTGGACACCAACACTCTGCCGTACTGATGGCGGGAATGCGGACAATTTTGCTCATCTTTCTGATCTTTAAAAAAAGATCTGAAATTTAATGTGAAGACTTTTAAAATTGAGTTGTTGGCAATGCATGTTATTTATTATTTTATAAAATGTATTATGTAGGCCCATTCTTAGCAGCCTAAGATCATGGATATAAGTACTCAAAACACGCAAATAATCATTTATATTTATCCACATAAGAAAAAATGGTAGCCATCTCAAAATTAGTTTTCGCTTCCAGTGGCATGTCCCCAACCGTCCATCCTGATATTTCCAAGCTTCTAGCAGTAGGAAAAACAACAGATGCTTTATAAGTACTCCTATACCACAGACTGCCTGTCTTTTAAATCAGAGAATGCAAACCCCACGCGTCTCTACGAGCTAGGCAAGTGATGTGGTAGAGACAGTTACCGTGGTGAACTGCAGAGTGTATCCTTGCCCCAAAGTGTTCTATGTCAATTAGAAGCAAAACAAAGCGAAAAAGGAGGAACAAAACAAATTTGTGTGTGAAGTTTAATTTCTGAACTATCAGTCTGAGACATTTGGGATGTATTTTCAAGAAAAAAAGCATGTATGACTATTTCTCTTATCTATTTAAAATGCATCCTAACTTTTCAGAATGTCTTTTAGTAACCAACCGTTTCAACACTCAGCAAGGTAAGATTTTCTATATACGTAGATTCTCACACCAATCCCCCAGAGGTCTACAGGCTTTCTGAATATTCTACCAAATGAAGGAGGAAAAAGTTAGTACAGCAATATAGGGATGGTCTGATGTGAAAAAGGACAGTGAATTCTCTGGACAATTTGGTAATCCTGTAAAACTAATTATGCCCTGGCTATTTATTGCATGATAAGTATTTATAAACAATATTCACCCATATCTCATGAACTATAGTTGAAGTCATTACAAAGTGATTGTGGGTAGAAAAATGGAAGTTCTAATTTATCGAGGAATTTCTCCCAAATCTGAATCTATCACATGTGGCAAGGAGTTTTAATTCGGGCTTTTTTTGTAGCCAGTAGGCGTGTTTGGCCCATCCTCAACACAGGTACTCTCTGTTCCATTTCACTGTCTTAGATGGTATCATCTTTTCTTTCTGTTGATCCGGTATTTCCAGACGTGCATCATCCTGGATCTGCCAGCCTTAAAAACACTCCGTGATTAGACCTTGCATTTCAGAAACCTGCTCACCTCCACGAGAATTTATTATCTCCTGATAGAGGAGCCGTTAGAAAGCATTTAATTCAGCCCTTATGTTTAAATAATGTGTAAAAACAGTCAACAGGGCTGTAACTTGACATGTTCAGGTAATACGTTTGACTTAACACAAAAGGGTATCTCCACCTTTGGCAGTAGAGGCGAGGTGGCTGTAAACCATGCCTGCTGGGGCAGGAGGGATGGAGGGAGGGAGGGAGAAAAAACCAAAATAATTAAATTTAAGAGCCTGATCCAGTACTCCCGTTGTTATCTTTGGAAACACTTTTTAAATTAAAGAAATTAATCTAATGGTGGAGGTTTTAAGCATCATCAAAAAGCAGCAGGAATTTGGGGCTGGCCTGCTGGTGTAGTGACTAAGCGTGTGCGCTCCGCTGTAGTGGCCCAGGGTTCGGATCCTGGACATGCACGGCCGCCGCTTGTCAAGCCATGCTGTGGCGGCGTCCCATATAAAGTGGAGGAAGATGGGCACAGATGTTAGCCCAGGGCCAGTCTTCCTCAGCAAAAAAGAGGAGGATTGGCAGATGTTAGCTCAGGGCTGATCTTCCTCACACACACAAAAGCAGCAGGAATTATAAGTTGTCACCACAAATCTGTTGCTTCAAATTATAATTTCTTCAGCATCACTCGTTGAGACAACTAGGAGGGATCTAACATTATATGTAGTGCAGAGTAGATAATTGATATGAGTATCCTTCATTCATTCGGCAATTATTAAACTGCAAGTATGGACCAAACATTATTTTGATGCTGGGAATACAATGATGAACAAGATATATGTAAAGAGTTACATTCTGTAAATAGTTACATTCTAGTGAGAAGACAAATAAGCAAGAAAATTAATAAGGTGCCATTCTCTGATGTAATGTGAATGAGCCTAGGATGTGCTCATGATCATCTAGGAGAGATCTTTCATGTTCAAGCTTCAGAGATTAGAGAAAGCATGCCACACTTGGGGATTGCAGAGAGCTGGGATTGAATTCTGGGTCTGCCGTTTATTAGGACGGTAAATCTGGACAATTTACTTAGCAGCTCTATGCATCAATTTTCTCTTCTATAAAGTAGGAACAATAATGATACCTATCTCAAAGAATGTTTTGAGAAATAAATGAGTTACTATGTACAATACTTAGAGGAATTCTTGGCATAGAGTCAGTACTCAATGAAAGTTAGCTGTTTTTATTATATTATTATGTACACACCTTGGGTTTTTATCAGGGAAGTAACATGATCCTCTTTGTAATGCATTACTCTTTGACTAGCACCAAATTGGAGCTTCTGCTCTAGGATTTCTTGCCTTTTGGACTGTCTTATTTCTTTTGTGTACATTTGTATCAAAGTGAATAAACAAACATAATGGCCTTTGAGGGAAAATGTACACTTATCACAACTTTAAAAAATGACCCTGATTCTCAATGCAGATTATTATAATGGGAGAAATGACTTGATTCCTCTGTAAGACAACATTATGGAAAATGATACATGTCTCCATCTTATTGTGTCATTGAAGGAAGAATTTGTAGACGAACACAATTCTGAGGCCCTGGCAAACATGGCCATGCCAAATGGTTCTTTTGTACCCTACAATGTATTTCAGACTCTCCCTTTTGCTTGAAATTTGTGTGTAGTGAATTTTAAGGAAAAATGTGGGCTAGAAGCCCGAAAATCTGTTTCTCACCTCTCACATATCCATCCTGGTACGAACTTTGCATGTTCTTCTAATTTTGAAAATCTACAAACAGCTAACTGAACATAACCTCAGTACCAAATACAGCATCTGAGATCGTGTGCTTGTGCCAAAGTCCCCCTGCTCCTTCCATATATGCTCATTTGTTCTGATCTCTCTTGCCATCTTATGACTTTCCTGTCTTTGGTCCAGCATGGCTCATCCTCCTTCCACATTTCTTCCTAACTCAGCCCCCCTGCTGCATTATTTCCTTGCCTTTTGGAGTGTGTTGTTTCTTTTGTGTTCATTTATATAAAGTCAGTTAAAGGAACGTGAATGCATCTTGTAAGAGCCAGGCTCTAAATGTCTTTAATTTTTCTTTATTCCCTTTTGTTATCAGCATCAGTGCATTATGTACCTCTACACTAAGATACATACATTTTCCATCTTTGAAAAGAAGGCTTTTTTTTTTTTTTTAAGATAACTGGTGGCTTTTTAAAAATGAAAAAGACAGATTAAATGGAAGCAATCATACAGCTGGGTTTACAAGCATGAGTTACTTACAAAGACTGCAAATCACCAAAGAACTTCTTTCTATCTGATATTTTCCTTGACTCAATTCCAAATACATACTAAGTAATGGATTAACTGTTTCCAGGGTAAATGCTGATAATAATTGTATCACATATAGCTTAGTGATAGAAATGCTAAATGCCACTAGACTCAGCCCTGGTTGATTTTCAATTCACTTTCCAAGGCAAATCTTCTGACATTTTTATATGCCTTTTGATATCTGTGCATTTTTTCATTCATTTTCAGTTGGATAAACTCATAATATGGTATTAATTAGAATTGCACTGATGGAATCATCATATTTACATCTCTAAAGAATACCTTCAGAAAATATTTACGGCTTGCTTACTTTGTGCTAGGCAGAGTTTTAAAATTTCAAATCTTTTATAGTTTGGTAGTGGATTTTTGTGGATAAAAAGACAGAATGCTATGTGAGATACAAGAATAGCAGCTTTCAGTAAATAAACTTCTTGCTTCTCATTATGCATAATTTATCTAACTTATATGTAATCTTAATTTTATATTTATGTTATGAATAAAGGAAGTTGACTTTCCTCATTTAACTTTTCCATCTAAACAAACGAGCACCCTAAACCACACCAACAGCAATGAACACAGATGCTGTGATCTGCAGAGTTAGATATATTTTTACATCCAAATTTTCTAGTGATTTTCAATTACATTTGAACATTTTGTACCATCAACATACCATCATTTAAACATTTTTCCATTTAGAATTTTATTTTTGCAGATTTGTTAATGAAAAATGTTTTCAGATTTGCCTTGTCTGAAAACGGCATTTCTTTGCTTTTATCTTTGGAGGATGTTTTCAATAGACGCAGAAATCAAGCTTTCACTACTCTAAATATGACTTTCGATTTCCTTCTGGTTTTTGCGTTTTTTGGTAAGTCAGTTCTACGTCTTACTGCTGTTCTTTCGAAGGAGTTGTTTTCAAGATTTTCTCTTTTCAGCAGTTTGACTATGATATGCCTAATAAACTTCGCTTTCTTTGGATTTTATGTATTACGCATTATGTGTTTACAGGTTTTCTGAGCTTCTTGGAACTTTGAATAAATGTCTTTTATCAGTTTGAAATATACTTAACCATTATCTTTTCAAATTTTTATTGATGTCATAATAATTTATAACATTGTGAAATTTCAGTTGTACATTGTTATTTGTCAGTCACCATATATATGTGCCCCTTTAGTGCTTGTGCCTAAGCTCCAACCCCGTTACCCACTGATAACCACTAATCTGGTCTTTTTGTCCATATATTTGTTTATCTTCCACATAGGAGTGAAATCATATGGTGTTTGTCTTTCTCTGTCTGGCTTATCTCACTTAATATAATACTCTCAAGGTCCATCCATGTCATTGTAAATGGGACAATTTTGTCTTTTTTATGGCTGAGCAGTATTCCATTGTATATATATCCATTCATCAGTCGATGGCATCATTCATCAGTCATCTTTATCCATTCATCAGTCGATAGGCACTTGGATTGCTTCCACATCTTGGCTATTGTGATAATGCTGCAATGAACATAGGGGTGCATAAGTCTCTTTGAATTGTTGATTTCAAGTTCTTTGGATAAATACCCAGTAGTGGAATAGGTGGGGCGTATGGCATTTCAATTTTTAATTTTTGGAGAAATCTCCATACTGTGTTCCATAGTAACTGTACCAGTTTGCATTCCCAGTTTGCAGTGTATGAGGGTTCCCTTTTCCCCACATCCTCTCCAACATTCGCTGTTTTTTGTCTTGGTAATTATAGCCATTCTAATGGGTATAAGGTGATATGTATTGTAGTTTTGATTTGCACTTCCCTGATGATTAGTGATGTTGAACATCTTTACATGTGCCTGTTGGCCATTCATATATCTTCTTTGGAAAAATATCTGTTCATATCCTCTGGCCATTTTTTGATCGGGTTGTTTGCTTTTTGTTGTTAAGTTGTATGAGTTCCTTATATATTTTGGAGATTAACTCCTTGTCGGATATGTGATTTGCAAATATTTTCTCCTAGTTGGTGGGTTGTCTTTTTGTTTTGTTAGTGGTTTCCTTTGCCTTGCAGAGGTTCTTTAATCTGATTGTCTCATTTGTTCATTTTCTCTTTTATTTCACTTGCCAGTGTAGATATGATATTTGAAAAGATCCTTCTATGACTGATGTTAAAGAGTCTACTGCCTATATTTTCTGCTAGCAATTTTATGGTTTCACATCTTACTTTCAAGTCTTTAATTTATTTTGAGTTAATTTTTGTGTATGGCAAAAGATAAGGGTCTACCTTCACTCTTTTGCCTGTGGCTGTCCAGTTTTTCCAGGAACATTTAGTGAAGAGACTTTGCTTTCTCCACTCTAGGTTCTTACCTCCTTTGTCAAAGATTAGCTGTCCGTAGATGTGTGGTTTTATTTCTGGACTTTCAGTTCTGTTCCATTGATCCGTGTGACTGTTTTTATACTAGTACCGTGCTGTTTTGATTATTACAGCTTTGTAGTATATTTTGATGTCAGGGATTGTGATGCCTCTAGCTTTGTTCTTTTTTCTCAGGATTGCTTTAGCTATTTGGGGTCTTTTGTTGCTCCTTATGACTTTTAGGATTCTTTGTTCTATTTCCATGAAGAATGTCATTGGGATTCTGATTGGGATTGCATTGAACCTGTAGATTGCTTTCGGTAGTATGGACATTTTAACTATATTTATTCTTCCAATTCATGTGCATGGAATATCTTTCCATTTCTTTATGTCATCATCAATTTCTTTCAATAATGTCTTATAGTTTTCATTGTATAGGTTTTTCACCTCCTTGGTTAAATTTATTCCTAGATATTTTATTTTTCTTGTTGTGATTGTAAATGGAATTGTATTCTTGAGTTCACTTTCTGTTAGTTCATTATTACAGTATAGAAATGCAACTGATTTTTATAAGTTGATTTTGTATTCTGCAACTTTCCTGTAGTTTTTCATTATTTCTAATAGTTTTCCAATGGATTCTTTAGGGTTTTCTATATATAAAATCATGTCATCTGCAAACAGTGAGAGGTTCACTTCCTCCTTGCCAATTTGGATACCATTTATTTCTTTTTCTTGCCTAATTGCTCTGGTCAAAACCTCCAGTACTGTGTTGAATAGGCGTGGCAAGAGTGAGCACCCTTGTCTTGTTCTTGTTCTCAGAGGGATGGCTTTCAGTTTTTCCCCATTGAGTATGATGTTGGCTGTGGGTTTGTCATATACAGCCTTTATGATGTTGAGATCTTTTCCTTCTATACCCATTTTATTGAGAGTTTTTATCATAAATGGATGTTGGATCTTGTCAAATGCTTTCTTAGCATCTACTGAGAGGATCATGTGGTTTTTATTCTTCATTTTGTTAATGTAATGTGTCACACTGATTGATTTGAGGATGTTGATCCATCCCTGTATCCCTGGTATAAATCCAATTTGATCATGGTGTATGATCCTTTTGATGTATTACTGTATTTGGTTTGTCAATATTTTGTTGCAGGTTTTTGCATCTATGTTCATCAGTGATATTGCCCTGTAGTTTTCCTTCTTTGTGTTGTCGTTGTCTGGCTTTGGGATTAGGGTGATGTTGGTCTCATAAAATGTGTTCGGAAGTGTTCCATCTTCTTCAATTTTTTTAATAGTTTGAGGAGGACAGGTGTTAAATCTTCTTTGAATATTTGGTAGAACTCTCTAAAGAAGCCATCTGGTCCTCAACTTTTATTTTTTGGGAGGTTTTTGATTATTGTGTCAGTCTCTTTACTTGTGATTGGTCTATTCAGATTCTCTGTTTCCTCTTGGTTCAGTTTTGGGAGGTTGTATGAGTCTAAGAACTTATCTATTTCTTCAAGATTGTCCAATTTGGGGGATATAGTTTTTCATAGTATCCTCTTATAATCCTTTGTATTTCTGTGGTATCTGTTGTAATTTCTCCTCTTTCATTTCTAATTTTATTTATTTGAGCCTTCTCTCTTTTTTCTTAGTGAGTCTGGCTAAGGATTTGTCAATTTTGTTTATCTTATCAAAGAAACATCTCTTAGTTTCATTGATCCTTTCTCCTGTTTTCTTGGTTTCACTTTCATTTATTTCTGCTCTAATTTTATTATTTCCCTCCATCTACTGACTTTGGGCTCTGTTTGCTCTTCTTTTTCTAGTTCTGTTAGGTGTAGTTTAAGATTGTTTATTTGAGATTTTTCTTGTTTTTGTAAGGTAGGCCTGTATTTCTATGAATTTCCCTTTTATGACTGCTTTTGCCGCATCCCGTATGAGTTGGTATGGTGTATTTTCATTTTCATTTGTCTCTAGATATTCTTTGCTTTCTACTTTAATTTATTTGATGATCCATTGGTTGTTCAGTAGTGTGTTGTTTAGTCTCCACATGTTTGTCACTTTCCCAGCTTTTTCTTGTAGTTGATTTCCATTATGTATTGTGAATTTGTGGTTAAAATGAAATGATTGTATTTATTTTTGGTATTTTCCTTCCCTTTATCTTTAGAGTTATAATTAAGTATTTGCTAATCTCTTCTGATAGAGAGTTGCAATTTTCTGGTTTTGTCTGCCTATTTCTCTCCTTGTTCAAGACTTTGTAAACTCTTTCTTCTTTTTTTCAGCTGTGAAGGCTTTCTTGATCAAATCTTGTAGTGAGGGAGGGTTCTTGTGGTGATGAACTCCCTCAGCTTTTGTTTATCTAGGAAAGTTTTTATTTCTCCATCATATCTAAGGGATATTTTCACTGGATAGGGTATTTCTGGCTGATAGTTTTTGTCATTCAAAATTTGGATATATTACTCCACTCTCTCTTAGCCTGTAAAGGTTTCTGCTGAGAAATCCACTTAAAGTCTGATAAGGGTTCCTTTGCAGGTTATTTTCTTCTGCCTTACTGTCCTTAATATTTTTTCTTTGTCATTGACTTTTGCCAGCTTTACTAATATATGCCTTGGTTAAAGTCTTTTTACATCGATGTAATTAGAAGTTCTATTGGCTTCATTTACATGTAATTCTAGCCCCTTCTCCAGGCTTGGGAAGTTCTCAGCTATTATTTCTTGAACAAGCTCTCTGCTCCTTAGCCCCTCTCTTCTCCCTCTGGAATACCTATAATCCTTATGTTGCATTTCCTAAATGAGTCAGATATTTCTTGGAGAATTTCTTCATTTCTTTGTAGTATTAGTTATCTCTCTCTCTCCTCCTCCATCTGAAGTATTTCTGGATTCCTATACTCTAGATTGCTGGTTCTATCCTTCATAATATCAGCTCTGTTATTTAAGGACTCCAGATTTTTCTTTATTTCATCCACTGTGTTTTTCATCTTCAACAATTTTGATTGATTTTTCTTTATAGTTTCGATCTCTTTTATGAAGCATTCCCTCTGTTCATTAATTTTGTTCCTGATTTCATTGAACCATCTTTCTGAATTATCTTGTAACTCACTGAGTTTTTTTATGATGGCTATTTTGAATTCTCTGTCATTTAGAGTGTAAATATCTGTGCCTTCAGTATTGACTTCTGGGTGTTTGTCTTTTTCCTTCTGGCCTGGAGTATAAACATATTTCTTCATACCACTTGATGGAGTGGATTTGTGCTGTTGCTTAGTGATAGTACCTGGTTGCAGGTTCCACCTGCCGCCACTGTGGCGAGGGGGGCTGTGTAATCTGAGCCCACTGTGATCCCTGTCAGCTGTGCCTGTCCTAGCCTGGGCCACTCCTTGGGATCACAGCAGCCCTGTAGGGTCTCCCACTGAATGGGAAACCAATCACGCAGGGGCTCAGGGCTGCTGCCATCTGCTCCCACAGTCTCTCCAAGATGCACTCCCCCCTTCAGGGCCGCTGTGGTACTATGGGCATTTGCGTCAGCCAGGAGCTCCTTCCTCTAGGTGTGCAGATCCACTGCCATCTGCTCCTAGGTTGCACCAGCCCTAGTGCTTGGTGGGCGGGGCCTCCGCATGGGGTCTGAGCCAGATCCACTCCCTGAGACTGCAGTGGGACTGTGTGCTCTTCCACTGGACCAGAGAGCAATCACGCAGGGGCTCAGGGCTGCTGCCACCTGCTCCCACAGTCCTGCAGTGTCACGCTTTCCCCTTTGGGGCCACAGCAGAACTATGAGTTTTCAAGGAAGCAGAGAGATTGTTTGCCTGGGCTTGCAGCTCCGCCACTGTCTACTTCTAGGTCGTACCAGCCTTTGTGCTTGGTGAGTGGGGCATCCTCATTGGGTCTGAGCTGAGACGCTCCCTGTGGACCATGTGGCTCTGTGGGCTCTTCCGCCATATGGGGAAGCAATCACGTGGGGGCTCAGGGCTGTCATCTTCTGTTTATGTAGTTGCACCGAGGTATGCTCCCACCTTCAGGGCCACAGTGGTGCTGAATGCTCCAGCAGGGTGAGCAGTCGCATGCATGTGCTGGGCAGCCTGGGTGCCAGAGAGTGCTCACCTATCTCCACCAACTCTCCAGGGGTAGTGCATCCACTTTCAGATGTATAGCTGTGCAGGTCTCTCAGGCGTCCTGATGTACTGTGTGGGTATCCTCCACTGATCAGTGAATGTCCATTTAGTTGTAATTCAAAGGGGGAGAGACAAAGGAAACAGCTCACTCTGCCTTGTTGCGGATGTCATTCCCTATCTCTTCATTTTTTTTTTCCTTTTATTTCCTATCTTATCTCCTTCTTTCCTTCTGGAACTCCGAGTAGACATATATTGTACCTTTTCACACTGTATTGCATATATCCCTTATGACCCTGCTCTATTTTCAATTACTTTTGTTCTGTCTGCTTCACTTCAGATATTTTTCTGTTGTCCTGTCTCTCAGCTCACTAGGATAATTTTCTGTAATGTCTAATCTCCTCTTAAAGTCAACTAGTGAGTTCTCAATTTCAAACACTGCATTCTTCGGTTGTAGATTTTCTATTTGATTCTTTCCATAGATTTTAATTACCTTGTGAATTTCTCCATTTTCATCCATCATCTTCTTCATTTCCCTCTATCCTATGAAAAGTATTTACAACAATTATTTAAACTGTTAATCTAAAAACTCCAATATCTGTGTAACTATCAGTGTCTTTCTACCTTCAGGTTCTCTTTTTTTGGGGTCTAAATGTTTCTGCTCATTGTCATGCCCAATGATTGAATTGTAGACATTGTATTAAAATGGTTAAGAATTCAAATGTTGTTTTCTTCCTTCAGAAATGTCTCAAGCTTGATACAGTGCTGAGCTGAATTGAGGAAACTTTGCTCTTTGGGTAATACTCAGTCTATCTCTGATTTACACCTCTCCCTAAGGTGAACACCTCCAGGATTTGTAAATGAGAACCCAGCCGTTCACAATGTCTTTTCTGGTGGGTGTTGAATTCCAATCGCCATCTCCTCACTATTGTAAGACTGCTATAAACTTTGCTATAATTTTAAGAAAAAATTAACCTTAGTTTCTTCAGCCTCCCACTCCACACAGTTTCTAATTTCAAAAAATGCTTAAAAGTGAGAAATTAGTCCTTTAACTGAGGCTTCTCAAATCTCCATATTGTCACTCCAGCTTCATGAGGGCTGCAAATGCCCTGCTGGTTTCTTGGTGTCTCAGTATGGCTCCTGATCAGGACAGTATTAAATCATCAGCCTCTTGCCTGCATCCAAATTCAACAAAGTTTCCAGTGAACAAACAGCTGTGGATAATCAGTTCACCTTTCCATATGTCTCCCCTCTGTGGAATCTTAATTTCACTACTCCTTATTGCCCCTGCAGCTCTCTGCTGCTTTCCTGTTTTGTTGTCCC